>NC_081564.1:57276139-57298958 GCF_022355385.1 Mustela nigripes
ACTGAGGGTTGCCGGGGGGAGGGGGTTTGGGAGAAGGGGGTGGGATTATGGACTTTGGGGAGGGTATTTGATTTGGTGAGTGCTGTGAAGTGTGTAAACCTGGTGATTCACAGACCTGTACCCATGGGGATAAAAATATATGTTTATAAAAAATAAAAAATTAAAATAAATAAATAAATAAATAAATAAATAAATAAAGAAAAAAAAAACTGACAAAAAAAAAAAAAAAAAACTCTCAACAATCTGGGCTATACTCTTGTTTCTCCAATCTCGATTTCCTTCCCTGTTCTATTAGTGACATACACATCTTCAAAATATCTTTTGTACATATTTATTTGCTCAACATTTCCCTACCTTGAAGGCTCTTTCTAAATGTCATTGTTTTATTTTAATTTTTTCTCTTTCTACCTATCCTTTGTATCATAGCACAGTTCAATCTAACCCTGCTCTACCAAGAGTTTGCTGGCAGCTCCCATGCACAGTGAACTCTAATTTTTCTGAAATTCTGCATTCTGGACTTTCTGAACCATTTATTTGGTACTTATCTAGTACCTTCTGGAATTTCTCATTTTGCAGCTTGACCTCGGATTTAATTGTCAGTGTATGAATATTCTTCTACTTGTGTTAACCTAGTTTTTCTTATTAGAACATAAATTTTTATGTATGGAGCATTTATTTTTATCTTATGTAAACATATTACTTTGTTCCATCAGTCTCTATTGAATTAATAATAGTCTAAGAAACTCACAGGCAAGCAAATCTTTTGCTAAAGTAAAGGATTTTCTTGGTAAACAAAAATGAATTTTATATTTCCTGCTTCTTTTAGATAACCTAGACTACTATGGATGTGATTTTTCTGGAATCTATGCAAGTTTTTT
Source organism: Mustela nigripes (assembly GCF_022355385.1). NCBI lineage: Eukaryota > Metazoa > Chordata > Mammalia > Carnivora > Mustelidae > Mustela > Mustela nigripes. The sequence continues at coordinate 57,277,018 of NC_081564.1, forward strand.
TTAACGTCTTATAGGACTATGCTCACCTGGTTTGCTTCCTACTCTTCTGCTCCGTGTTTCAAACTTCTGTTTTTTCCTCATTATCTCTATATCCTGGACCTCCACTATTCTTTAACTATACTAATTGCTAAGGTAATCGAAATGGGTCTCACGTCTTTAAGTACAATCCTTCCATGTTAATTTTCAGCTTCACATTTTGAAAACTGGCTTCATCTATGAACTTTTGGAACTATATATCTGCAAATGGCTATTGAGTAAACATGTACAATTTAAAACATTCAAAATCGATTCTAATTCTATACCATTCCCATAACCTGCTTCTTTCACCCTTCCCAATCTCAGACCTGTTGTTGATATCAAAAGTACTGAAGTCATTTTAAAAAATTAAATGTTTTATCATGAGAAATATCAAACATATGGAAACAGAATAATAAAATGAACCACCTTGTAATCATCACCCAGCTTCAATGACTACCAAGGTTTTGTCCTTCTTATTTCATATATAACTTTTCCCATCCCCACCTGATTATTCTTATACTTTTATGTTTTTAGGTAAAATTGATGTACATTAAAAAGTAAAACTCATAAGTGTATAATTTTTAATGAATAGAAATCTGTGTAAACAACACTCCAATCAGATTAATAACATTTATCAATGCAGAAAGTTCCCTCATGTCCTTTCACAATCAATTCCTCTTTAAAAGAAGTTCCTCTTTTAATGAATGAATGTTTGGTAGAATTCTCCAGTGAAATGATGGAACTTGGATTTGTGTGTGTGTTTGTGTAAATATTTTGTTTAAAAATTCATTTTCTTTGATAAATAAAGAAAATTCAAATTTTCTACTGTATCTCATGTCAATTTTGGTGGGTTGTTTTTAATATATTTTTAAGTTTTTTATATCATATAAATAATCATGTTTGTTGGCATAATATCATTTAAATATTTTTAAATTTTCATTTGATGTCTCTAAGATTTGTTAGTGGTAACTTTTTTTTTTTAAAGATTTTATTTATTTATTTGATGGACAGAGATCACAAGTAGGAAGAGAGGCGGGCAGAGAGAGGGGAAGGGAAACAGGCTCCCCACTGAGCAGAGAGCTCCATCCCAGGACCCTGAGATCAGTACATGAGCTGAAGGCAGAGGCTTTAACACACTGAGCCACCCAGGTGCCCCAGCGATAACTCTTGATACTAGATACTTATCTTCTCTTTTTTTCTCCACATCAGTTTTGCCAGGAATTTATTGATTTTATTGATCCTTTCAAAAAATTGCTTTAGTTTTGCTAATTTTATCTATTTTTGATATTTTTTGCCCTTAGATTCCTATTTTTATCTTATTATTTTCTTTGTTATATTTATACTTTAAAATTAAGCTGGTTTTTATTTACTTCCTTTTCATATACTCCCTTAGTTATAAGTTTGAAATTTAGGTAATTGATTTTAAGTCTTTCTCATTTCTCCAACAGGAAAAATAGTTGCATTGTATAAATGTTGATCCATTATATTTTTATTACCATTCATTTTGAAAATAAAATTCTAATATTCCTTTTTATCTCTCTTTTCCTTTTTTTCCTCAGCTTTCTGATACTTACTGGAACTTGTTTTATTGCTCAATGCATGATGTATCTTGTTGAATATTTTGCATGACCTTGAAAAGAATGTTTACTCATTACTTGTCTGGTTTAGTGTTTTGTAAATATCAATTAGATTAATATCCATGATAGTGTTTAGATTCCATGTACCTTCACTAATATCTTGTCTAGTTCTATTATTTAATAAGAGATAAATGTTAAAATTTTCAGTTATAAGTATGGATTTTTAATTTCTCCCTATAATTCTTAGGTTTTGGTTTTTGTATTTTTTGCCTTTTAAGCATACCATTTTGCATTGAGTTTTTGTTTTTTTATTTTTTTATTTTTTTATTTTTTATTTTTTATTTTTTTTTTTTTAAAGATTTTATTTATTTATTTGACAGAGAAATTACAAGTAGATGGAGAGGCAGACAGAGAGAGAGAGAGGGAAGCAGGCTCCCTGCGGAGCAGAGAGCCCGATGCGAGACTCAATCCCAGGACCCTGAGATCATGACCTGAGCCGAAGGCAGCGGCTTAACCCACTGAGCCACCCAGGCGCCCCTATTTTTTTATTTTTTAAAGATTTTATTTATTTATTTGACAGACAGAGATCACAAGTAGGCAGAGAGTCAGGCAGAGAGAGAGGAGGAATCAGGCTCCCTGCTGAGCAGAGAACCCAATATGGGGCTCCATCCCAGGACTCTGGGATCATGACCCGAGTTGAAGGCAGAGGCTTTAACCCACTGAGCCAACCAGGCGCCCCTTTGTGTTGAGTTTTAACTACCTCTTGGGATTACCCTATGGTGATTTTTTGACACTCTTTTCTTTCTTACCTCAGCATGTTTTCTTGACTTTTCATCAAATCCTATTAACTGTATTTTCAAAATAAATCAAGATTTTTACTTCATCAAACCATCTCTACTGTAGCTCAATTTATGTCATCATGCTCTTTCACCTTAGTTATTATAAGAATTTCCAAGGGTATTCATTTGTATCCATTGTTACTCCAAACATGTGTCTCCATTCTTAGTCTTCCAAACACAACAGCCAGATTTTTCTCAACTGCAAGTGAGATCACATCACTTCTCTATCTTCCTCTGTGCTCAGCATATGTCACACCAAATGTCCTGCTATGATACACAAAGCCAGTGTGGTCTGCTCCAGTTACCCTTTTGTTGTTCATCTTTATTACTTCTTTCTTATTTAATCTAAAGGGATCCTTGCTTCCTCTTTAACATATCAATTATGCTTCTATTTGTTATTTCTCAGCCTGGAGCACACCATGACTCTTGTGGATACTTTGGTTCTTCAGATTTTTACTAAAATGTCATCTTCTCGGGAGTTTTTCTCTGACAACCTTCTCTAAAATTGCCACTCCTCTTATTTAATTATCTCCCATCCTTTTTTTCTGGTTTTAATTTTCTCCTCAGCACTTAATAACTATTTAACGTGATACTTATTTTACTTACTTATTTATTATGGACCTTATTCCCTTTCTCCACCCCTGTTAGATTGAAAGCTTCATGAGAACAGAGGTTTTCGTTGATTTTGGTTAATAATCTATCCTCAGTGCCTAGACTAATGTCTGACATTTTGCTAATGATACAACTTGAGGGCCAGATAATCTTCCCAGGCAAGGATACTTCTTTTGCACTTCTCAGTGGTCCTGATTTAATAATCTTTTAATCTTCCTTGATAAATGGTGAGCTAATCTTACCTTGAATACCTTTAAGTGAAGGTGATTTTGCTTCCTCCCAGGATACCTTGTTTCCAGAGCCCTAACTGTTCTAATAGTTATAAAGTTTTTCCTAATAATTAACCTAAATTCTCCCTCTGTTGAAACAGAAGCCCCATTAGCTCCTACTTTGTCCTTGTTGACTAATGAGAATAATTGGTCTCTGTCCTTTTTATAGACTCGCCCTTCTGTATTTGTGGATATCCGCTGTGCTTCCCCTCAGTCGTTGGTCAAGGAAGTGTGTCAGCAGGATGGCCACAGGGGGACCAGCCAGGCCCAGAGCAGGCATCAGCAGCTCATCCCCCCACAACAGAAATGAAAGAAAATTGTTTTAAATAGACAGTGAGATTATGTGTTAAAGGGGTCTCCTAACGTTTGATTCAGGTCTTGTATTGACAAATAGACAGTTTGAAAGACACTTAAGACTTCTGAACAACTACAGAGCTCACCTGATGCTTCATTTTTATAGACAATTAAGATTATAACAAAGCTTTTCTTAGATGCCCTTCTCCTTTCTTCAAAAAGTTACTTTCTTGGTGTCAATCTTTATAGATGCTTTTGTAACATTTCACACTGTATCTAGTCTCCTTGCTATAAGTAGGTTTTCTAAAGTATCCTGTGTTTACCAGAATTTTGTGAAATGTTCTCTATTTGAGTTAACCATTTTGCATTTTCTTAAATTTACTATTTACTTTTTGAGTCCATGTAAGAATGTAATTTCTGGAGCACCTGGGTGGTTCAGTTGGTGAAGCGTCTGCCCTCATCTCAGGTCATGATCTCAGGGTCCTGGGATGGAGCCCCGCATCTGGCCCCCTGCTCAGTGGGGAGTTTGCTTGTTTCTCTGCCTCTCCTCTATCTCGTGTGTCTTCTTGCTCATTCTCTCTCTCAAATAAATAAATAAAATCTTTAAAAAAGAATATAATTTCTGAATCCAATTGCTTATAATTTTTCACCAAATTGCATCCTCATTTTCACCATGAAGTCATACATTTATTTATAAGTATAGCCAAAGATAATACAAAGAAAGCAAATTCACTCAACTATTCGAATCATCATAAAAAGAAAGGATAGTGTGCTGAATGGAAAGAACCCTGACTCAGCTGGGAGACCTGAGTTAATATTCCACCCCTTTCACTTAAAGCTATGTGGCCCTTGGGAAAATTCCTGTGAGTTCCTGAGCTCTAGTTGCTTCATGTTTAAATAAGGTTTTAGACCAGATTAACTCTAAGCTTCCTTTTGGTCGTTCTGTAAGGGAGAAGAAGTCAAAAAATTTTACCATAATGTTTAAGTTTATTAGCCATGCATTTAATGTTAATTAACAAGATCATTGGACAGCTATTATGGACAAGAGCTCACAGAAGTGCAGATTAGAAAGTATCCCATCAAAAAAATGTGGCTATGGGCACCTGCATGGCTCAGTTGGTTGAGTGCCATCTGCTGGTTTTGGCTCAGGTCATGATCTCATGGTTCATGAAATTGAGCCCCATTAAATTACATGTAAGAATGTAATTAGTTGAGTTGAGCAGGGAGTCTGCTTAAGAACTTTTGCCTCTGCCCCCCCCCCCATGCATATGAGCATGCTCTCTCTTTCTGTCTCTCAAAACAAATAAATAAGTCTTGAAAAAACAAAACAAAACAAAACTGTGGGTAAAAGCAAATTCATAGTAACCTTTGTCCCTTCCAAGATGACAACAAGATAATTTTTATTGTGTATTAATGGGATATGTATTGAGAAAATTTTGGTATTTCTTTGGTGTTCTATGTTGCAATGTTTTGTCTTAAAGTAGCCAGCGAACAAGTAGCTCGTGTTTTATCTCAGGTCAAGATTTCCGGCCCTGTCAAATACGTGACGGGGGAAACTTCAGAGTTACAGCTGCTTATCAGTCAGGACTTGTCACCCAAGATTAACACCATTGACTAAGATGAAGCGGGTGACATGTTATAAAAACTTATGATGGTGCTCACAGTAAATCAAAAGTCACAGCTGGTCCACCTGTTTGAGTCCTGTTTTCTGTTGCTTCAACACTTGTCTACATCATTTTAGAGAAGGCCAAGCTGCCAGCCATGTCATCTCACCACATGACACAGAGTGAGGAAGTTAGGGATTAGATGTGAAGACAGATGAAAGTCTTCATACTCCACAAGGTAAAAGGCTCCCTGATAGCAACTGAGATGAAGGAGGATTTAGAAAGAGCAAGTGTGGGTAAGGAAGATGAAAAGTTTAGTTCTGCACATTTTGAATTTGAGATGCCTTTTAGACATCCATGTGGAAACACCTGGAAGGCAGTTAAATATTTGAGATGGGAGTTTAGGAGGGAGATCTGTAAGAAAATGCTTCCCAAGTGCTGTCTTCACCCAGTTCTGAAGTCCTGGAATTCTCAAATCTGCTTTGTAGGCACTTCATTAAGCCTCCACCCCAACTACCTCCCTTAGCAAGTTTTAATACTTCAGGGATACAACACATACTCTTCCAACCTTCCAACCCCAGACATGTAATACCCAGAGACTGTCCTCTTGTTCTTGGGCCTAGAGAATCATTCAAAATACCCAATCACTAGGAAGCTCAGGAAACCTAACTATTCCCATCATACTTGCTATAAATAAGCCTCCTCTAGCCTCAGCTTGCTGTTACCTTATCCCTGTTGCAAGATCCTGTGTGGCTCCACATGGCAACCTTTTCTCATTTGGATCTGTAAAAGACAAATGGTTATACTTTTATCTATCCAAGGGTTTTTGTTTTGTTTCCCACCATCAAAAGAATCTCAAAATCTTATAAATTATGACTGAAACTGGAAATATAAGTGTGGAAATCTCTCATACCAAAAACTATATCTGGTACACTGTAGGAGATAATTGGAAAGCATTAACAGCTTCATCTTTAGTGTGGCAATGTTGCTATGATTCAGCCCTGGATAGCTGGACGGTTGATATCACTTGAATCTTCCATTTAAGAGGCATACCTTGGCCTCCTGAAATGCACACCAGCTTTTGGAGACCTCAAGGTGACTACCGACCTCATTGCTGTTTCATCCCTGCTGATTCTCCTGCCACAAGGGACATCGTGATGGGAAAATCATAGGATTTGCTAACATGACTGATAAGGATCAGAAGATCAAGCTGTAGATCTCAGTGTATTTAAAGAAATACCAACCAGGCTCTAGCAAAGGAAATCAATTCCAAAACATGTAGCAGATGGACTGATAACCACAGGTAGAGCCCCTTGGCAAAATATTAACTGACTTAACTTGGGTATATATAAAGGTCTGGTGTCTTTGAACAGAGGGTGATCAAAAGGAAAGTTCTGGAAGCAGCAAAGTTCCAGTAGCATATCCCACGAAAGGCTTAGACAAGGAGAAAAGAATTATGTTCCAGCGATCACCCCCTGCCACACACACACACACACACACACACACACACTCACATAATCTTTACTCCCACATACGTTATACTCTCACCAGTCTCCAGTTTTTACTTCCTTTCTCTAATTGAGAGATACAGAATAACTTCCAAAAGTTAGTCCCTTTCAGCCCAGTGAGCTGTTGACAACTAAGCTCCATAGGGATTACTATAAGGTGGCCTACTCGTCTTCATTATAACCCCCAAAACTGAATATAGTGAGGCTTCTATTTAGATTAATATATGGATCTGTTATTGATTAATTTACCCACTGGCTTTTTTGTTCATTTTCTTTTCTATGCTATTTCTGTAAGAATTTGTACTATCAGCTAATTGATGGACATATCATACCATTAGTAAATCTTCCTCTTTCCTCTAAGTTTATTCATATATTGTCAGTCATTTGACTTCTTCCATACTTCTTCCATGGCACTTCTTTGTCTATACTGGGATGATCTGACATTTATTGACTTGGAACTTAAATAGCAGAGAGATATTTCCTAGCCTTATGCAAGGAGAGAACCTAAAGAAAAGGCAACATAATATAGTCTTTGCCCATAGGGCATTCGCAGGCTAGGTTGGAAGTTAAGAATAAGGACTAAAATGGATTATGAGTGTCTGGGTGACTTGACAGGACTCTTAGACAATATATATTTGGGTTTCATCATCTTCCAATTTTTAGAACTGATGCTGGCTTTTGAGAAGTGGCTGTGTCCTACCTTTGGTCAGTGTATGATAAAAGATGATCATGTGCTGTAATTTCATTTAGATACTGAACCTCAGTGGAATCTCATATCACAAAATAGCTTCCTTGGTAGGGAGTCTTCCCATATACGCTCCCCTATCTCTGGGGTCTCCTAAGATGAGAAGCCCATGCAGAATGACATTTCCATTCTTGCTCATGCTCTTCTGGGGCCTTCTATGTTTTCTCCTATTTCCCTGCTTTTTCTTCACTTTGCCTTTCTTTTCTCTTTGTCTCTTTTGCCTTTGTTCTCTTTCTCTGAGGACCCTTCTGCCTGACTCTGATTTCCTTTGACTTTCAAAGTTTAATTTTCATTTTCTGAAACTCATTCATCCCCTAATAATTCATACATGAATATTGGGGCTGGGGCAGAAAAAAAAATCCCATCAAGACTTGTTAAATAAAGAGGCTGTGTTGCCTCTCAATGTCCCCAACTTGCCTTCGAAAGTTGCATCCTTTGGCAGTCCTGTGACTAGGGGGAGATAACATTCAAGAAGGAAAATGAGCTATTTCCCATCAATACCACTCCTTCCCCTGCACTGGGATGTGATTGGGATAAAGGGATTAAATAGATCCATTCGACATTTCAGATGTTGATTCTCTAGGTTCACAGCAGTTGGACAGGGAAACCCAAAACACTTTATTTTAAATTCTGCCTCTACATTTCTGGTTTAATTTTTAGTCAAAGTATCAGATTGATCTCAGGATTTTAGGGATGCCATGATAAAACTCTCCTCAATGTATAACTGTGTTCTCTATTTAATCATCTATGGCTGGAACTTTTTAGGATAGGACACACTTTAGTTCCTCAATTACAGAAGAGATTTGAGCAACTATACCTGGAGGAGCAAAGACACTGTCATGAATCTATAGTATAAAACCAATGTTTCATATTTAAAATCCTTTCCAAGAAAACTTTGAAAGATTAGGGATAAGAGTTTCTGAGGAAGGTAAAAAGAGGGAAAATGGTTTTGGTGAAAAGAAGCTACAAATTTTGTAAAAGAAAGTCTTGTCCCACTTCACAAATTTGCCAAACACAGGTCTTGAAAACCACTATGTTCTTACATATTATGAAATTGGGATATGCTTTATAGAAAATTCAATCAAAAGTATTTTGTGGGCAATTACACACATATACATCCCCACATATTTTTTCATACGTACACAACTATACAAAAGCATACACATACATATTTAGAAACATATGCACACATAGGAAAACAAACACTCAGATTTAGGATGAACTGTCAGAGGACTGGGCAGTTCTCATTAATCTTTATTTGGCAGGATTAGTGACAGGACTGTATTTCATCATAAACAAGTTCTTTTATTTTTTTGGAAAAAGAAATTATTATAAAACCCTTCAGTTCTTTAATCTCTTTCTTTATAACTTGCACCAATTATTTCTAGTTGACATTAAAAAAAAAAACTCTTGTTTTTTCCTCCCATTAGATGTTCCTATTTAATTTTTTGAAAGACAACCATCATGTTTCTCTGTTTGGTCTAATATATTTTGGTCTTCTGTCTTTAAATATTAATAGCAGATCTCTAGGATGGGGCAAAATTCAAGGTATAGATGAAGAACAATATAATAAAGATCTTATTTGTAGTAAAAAGAAAATTTCTCTTTTATGGCATATTCAATATGATCTAAGAGTTTTTTTCTGTCCAATACTTATCTTTTTATATTTCTGCATTCTGCTAATAGTTTGATGAGGTTGTTGGATATCTAGCTAAGACCTTTATCTCATTTTGTGCTTGATTTTACTACAATTTTCCATGTGATTCTCTCTACTGGGTGAACAGGTACATCTAATACGCACCACCATACTTATAGAATCCCTCCTGTGTAGTTCCTAGTACATACTTTCTGACTTCTCTGGCTTTCCCTCATCAAGCCTGTTCAGAACTTAGCCAAAGTCTCACAACAAACCTACTGGATATTAAAATATATTCCATCATTAAACAAATAAATATGAAGCAAATGAGTAAAGAATCCAACTCAAGAAGCTAAGAAGGGAAATGCCAAAAAAAAAAAAGATAAAAAATCAGTTAAACAAACAAACAAAATTATTCAAATGGAATACAAGAAAACAATAACACTAAGGAAACTAAAAATCCTGTCTTGATAAGCAATCAAATGAAAGAGTGATGCTCAATATTGTATGTTATTGGGGAATTACAAATCAAGACAGTGAGATGATTACACATCCACTATAATGGCTAAAATCCATAACATTAACAACACCAAATGCTGGCTAAGAACTCTTATTCATTACTGGTGGGAATGCAAAATGATGTACCTCCTTTGGAAGACAGTTTGGTGGTTTCTTACAAAGACAAACATAGTCTTACCATATGACCCAACAGTTTCCCTATTTATTTACCTAAACAAACTGAAAACATGTCCACATAAAAACCTGGACATGAATTTTTATAGCAGCTTTACTAATAATTGCCCCAAATTTAGAACAACTAAGTTAGAATAAAATATTATTCAGTGATTTAAAAAAAAAAACTATCAAGCTACAAAAAGACATGAAGAAACTTTAAATGCATATTGCTAAGTTTAAAAAGCCAGTTTGAAAAGGCTACACACTGTACGATTCCAGCTATGTGACACTGAGGAAAAACAAATCTATAGAGAAAGTAAAAAAAAAAATCACTGATGCCAGGGGTTTGAGGGTGGGATGAAGAGGGAGGGGATTGGGGGGGTGGAATTTTTCTGTATGACACTCTAATGATAGATATGACATTATAATAGTCATATGTATTGACATAATACATATTTGTTATATACACAATATTAAATATTGGTTAAAACCCATAAAGTTGTACAATAGAAGAGTGACTCTATAGACTTTACATAATAATATATAATATATCAATATTTACCCTTAATTATAATAATTAATAAATATTAATAATAGGGGAGATTGTATGGGAGCACAGGGAGAGCACTTTATTTTGTCTGCTTAATGTTTCTGTCAACCTACAATTGCTCTAAAATATAAAGTCTGTTAATTTTTAAAAATCCTGCTATGAAAAAATTATAATAAAAATATCTCTGTTAAGACTAAGAAAAATCATGCAAAAGTCATGAAGATAGTTTTAAATATTAAAATGAGACAACTGATGATATATAAATGACCAATTTTTAATCATTTTGTGTAACAACTTAGATGAAATAATTGCTTCCCCCAGATAAAAACAACTTAAGAAGGTATATAAAATTTAATAAATATAAATGTTTAGAGATATTTGCATCCAATCTAAATACTTTTTCTTCAAAAGACAACTTAGATAATTTTAAAAGTAAATTTTATCAATCTTGAAAGAGCAAATAATTGCTTTCTAAATACTCAACAGTTCAGAGATTTAAAATTAGGGAAATCCACAGGAGTTATTTTGAACTTTAATAATACTGTTATCAGAAATGGAAAGGTAAACAATCCAGTAAAAAAAAAATCAAAAATTTTACTTAAACAAAAGGCTCAATAAAGTAGAAATGGAATAGATTAAAATAAGGTAAAATGTATTGCCCTGAAACAAAACAAAAGATTATAAATATTAAAGTTTTACCTAAGTGAGATTTTTAAAGTGTTCTTATTAAACTCAGGAACAAGGGAAGAAACGTTTGCATCCAAATTCATAGATTTGTACATGCATTAGAAAAACAAACAAAAATGTATAAAGTTGGAAAGAAAGTATAGAAAATTATATGACTGCTAATTTATATGATTGCTTCATGAAAAGAAAATCATCAGTCTAAATTTATCATTGAGTTTGGGTAGTGGTTTTTTGATGAATTACTAACTAAAATCTAATCTTTTCACAAGTTTTCAGTCCAAGAGCAAGAACTTTTGTAACTGTAAAATAAACAAATAAAACTTCAGGCTGAGAACATGAAGAGGTTCTGTTTTGGTAGAGTCTCCAGGTTTCTAACAAGTTAAAAAAAATGCAGAAACAAGCCAAACTGAATTTCTAGAAATAAAATTGCAAGTAAGTGTTGAGTGGAAAATAATAAGAGAATTCAACTGGGAGAACTTTAAGAGAAAGAAACTCTATGTGGAATGATGAAAAAGGAAGACCCAAACTCAAGAAGGAATACTCTAAGACAAATATGATTAAACATGAATATAAAAACAGAAAGTTTAGCCCACACCATAAAAATGAGGTATTCCTAGAGAATTTGAAGTCTCTGGTGAATTGTGGGTAATCATAACAACAGCTAACATCAAACCCAACCTACTTCCTGATTATATTAATACAACTAGGCCTAGCAGAAGAAAAGTTAGTTCATATCCAAGCATTAAAAATTATTGTTCAGTATCCATTGTCCTATACAATAGGTCTACTTAGCAACAAAAAATTAGGAGACATAGGAAAAAACCTCTCCAGTTTGATGAGACAAAGCAGTCACTAGAACAAGATTAAAAAATGACACAGATTTTGAAATTATCAGACCGGAAATTTAAAATAGCTACTACATTAGTATGTTAAAGGCTCTGGTAGAAAAAATATACACTATAGCAATTCAGAGAGATAACTTCAGCAAAATAAATGGAAACTATAATGAATAAATTAAAATGGTAAATCATTAAAGATATAGTAAAAAGTGAAGTATACCACTGATGAGCTTATTGGCATATTAAATCAAATTAAAAATGATTCAGTGAACTTGAAAATAGATCAATAGAAATTATAAAGATTCAGATGTAGTAAAAATTAAAAATTATTTTTAGAAAGAACAGAACATTCAAGAGCTGTTGGCCAATATTAACCAATCTAAATTACATATAATTGGAATTCACTCAAAGAACAAAGAGAGCAGAAAGAAAATTTTGAAGAAAAGATGGCTAAAATTTTTCCAAAATTAATGACAGACATAAAATTACAGATCCAGGAAGCTCAGAGAACAGCAAGCAGGATAAATGCTAGAAAAGAAAAATACTCAAACTGCTAGATGTATTATATTCAAACCGCTGGAAACTAAAAAGAGAGAATCCTGATGGCTCCTGATTGAAAAACAAACAAATAGCAAACAACAAAATAGATTACCTGAGAGAAACAAGGATAAAAATAACAGATTTCTCATCAGAAACCATGCAAGTGAGAAGACAAGGGACTGGCATATTTAAATGGAAAAAGAAAAATATGTTTTCTGTACCCCAAATTCTGTACCTAAGGAAAATGTTCCTCAAAAGTGAAAAAGAAATAAATGTTCCTTGAAGAGAGGGCCCTGAGTCAGTGGCCATTAGGCCTACACTATGAAAGATACTCACTGAATTCTCTCAGTCAGATGAAATGTGTCATGGGTCTCCTGGGTGGCACAGTCAGTTAATTGGTTGATTCTTGATTTCTGCTCAAGTCATGATCTCAGGGTTGCAAGATCCAGTCCCATGTGTGGGACACCACCCAGCATGGTGTCTGCTTAAGACTCTCTCTCCCTCTCCCTCTGCCCCTCCCTGCTCTCATGGTCTCACACTCTTGCTCTCTAAAGTAAGTAAATATTAAAAGAAGAAGGAGAGGAAGAAGGAGGAAGCAGAGGGAGCAGGAGGAGGAGGAGAAGGAGGAGGAAGAGAATAAACATGTCACATGTTAGAAACTCGTATCCAAATAAAGAAATGAAGATGTCAACATGGCATCAAGAAAGATAGAGTAAGGCATTTCTGTTATTTATATTGTTTTTCCAAACTGAGCATGTAATAAAAAAAGATTAAGTTTACTGTGTGTTTACAGGATACTTTAAAATCATATGAATGATGTGAGTGTTGGGAAGGAGGAATTGGGATATAAGGTTACAAGTTCTTTTACATAACATGTGAAGCAATTTGCTATTAATTGAAAGTAGACTCAGATAATTTTAAAATGTATATTTTAGGGGCGCCTGGGTGGCTCAGTGGGTTAAAGTCTCTGCCTTCGGCTCAGGTCATGATCTCACGGTCCTGGGATCGAGCCCCACGTTGGGCTCTCTGCTCAGCAGGGAGCCTGCTTCCCCCTCTCTCTCTGCTTGCCTCTCTGCCTATTTGTGATCTCTCCGTCTGTCAAATAAATAAATAACGTCTTTAAAAAAAAATGTATATTTTAAACCCTACTATGACCACTAAAAATCTTTGAAATAAGATTTATAACTAATATACCAATAAAGGAGATAAAAGAATTTTAATTAAACCCAGAGGAAATGTAATAACTATTAAGAAAAACAAAAGCCAGAAAGCAGCAAAAATGGCAAATGTTAATTCAACCATTTAACACTTTCTATATATTTTAAACACACTTGTCACAAAACAGGATTTCAGACTAGATAAAAAAGAAAGATTCAACAATATTTTGTCCATAAGATGTCAATGTTGAATAGAAATACATTTACAATGTAAAAGATGGTGATAGGTATAATAATTGATTTCACACAAAATAAACTTCAGAACAGGGAATATTATCAAAGAGATCAAGTCTAATATTCTATAATAAGAATGAGGTGCATTTTCCAAAGACATATAATCATTCTATAATCAGTTTTGTTTCAAACTAAATGAAACAAACAAACAAAAAAGACAAATTTGAAAAGAAACATAAGAAATTTACAATTTTCATTTGAGGCTCTAAAACTTTCTTGGTAATTCATAGAACAGTAGGTAGAAAATCAGGAAGGACCAGAACAAAACGACATACCAAATTAATTTAACTGACATTTATAGAATACTCACAAAAGTAAAATACACATTCATTTAGACTGCAGATAGAACACTGACCAGGAAAGACCATATTTTCTACCATAAAACAACCCTTAACAAATTTAGAAGAAAACAAATCAAACAAAATGAATAAACAGAAATAATTCAAAATATGTTCCTTTACCCTAACATAACTAAACTAAAAAAAAAAAAGAATAAATTTATGAATTAATTAATAAATTGACAAATGTTTGGAAATTAACAGGAGGTCTGTAAGTAATCTAAAAGTCAAAGACTGAAGGGAATTAAAAAAAATACTTTGACTCAAATTAAAATAAAAATACAGCCTATCAAAATTTGTGGGCTGCAATAAAGTAGTTCCAAAAGGAATATTTACAATATTAAATGCTTGTATTAGAAAAGACTGAAGATCTCAAATCAGTAACCCAAGCTTCTATGTTAAGAAATTAAAGAAGAGCAAAACAAATTCAAACCAAGAAAATGGAAGAAAATAATAATGATTGGAGTGAAGATAAATAAAATCGAGAAAAACAACAGAGAAAAGCAAAATGACCAAAACACTTTTTAAGAGATTAGCAACATGTATTTTTTTTTAAGATTGATAACTAACAACAAAAAAAAAAGATACAAATTACCAGTATTAGGAATGAAAGAGGTGATCCCATAAACATTAAAATAAGAAAATATGAGTGACATTATAACACATGAATACATGAGTTCCTTAAGTGGCATAAACTATCAGTACAAAAGAATTAGAAAACCAGAGTAGTTCTGTGTTTATTAAAGAAATTGAATTTGTAGTTAAAACTTTGCAAAAAAGATAACTCCAAGCCCAGATGATTTTAACAGTAAATTCTTCTAGATATATTTTTAAAATATTTTATTTTTTAACCTGAGAATGAGAGAGCAAGAGAACACAAGCAGGGTGAGCAGCAGAGGGAGAGGGAGAAGCAGTCTCCCACCTCCATCCCATGCAGGGTCTCCATCCCAGGACCTTGAGATCATGACATGAGCTGAAGGCAGATGCTTAACCAACTGAGTCAGCCAGGTGCCCCAATTCTTCTAGATATTTAAAGGAGTAATAAAATATATTTGGCATATAATCTTCCAGATAATCCAAAGAGAACACTTCCCAACTTAAATTTTCAGGCTATTAATAGCTTACACTTAAAATTAGACCAAGAAATTACAAAAAGAGGAATACAAAGCATGTCCATCATAAACATTGACTCAAAATTGTCAATAAAATATTTGCAAATAAAATCTATCATAATATAATACGGATTAATATTATGATCCAGCAAGTTTCATCCCAGGAATGCATAGTTCCTTTAATATTTGAAAAACAGTCAGTTTGGTTTATCACACAAATAAATTAAGTAAGAAAAAAATATGATTCCAGTAAGTGCAGAAAAAAATTTAATAAAATTCAGCATCCATTTATGATTTAAAACGGGGTGGGATTATGGATATTGGGGAGGGTATGTGCTTTGGTGAGTGCTGTGAAGTGTGTAAACCTGGTGATTCACAGACCTGTACCCCTGGGGATAAAAATAAATGTTTATAAAAAATAAAAAATTAAAAAAAAATCCTAAAGGATCTACATGATATAATAACAGGAACCACATCATGGCATAATTAAGTGATATAAGTAAGTTTGCCTAATACAAGGTCAATAACAAAAAGCCAAAGATTTTCCTATATGGGAGTAAAGAATATTTGGAATTTGAAATTAAAATAATTGCAGTACGGTACCATTTCCCTAAAAGAAGCATTTATATATAAATCTAACAAAGTATATGCAGGCTAAAAATGCTGAAAAGTACAAAACTTTATTGAAAAAGTTAAAGACGATCTAAGTAAGTGGAAAAATTTATTATGTTCATTGATTGGAAGATACTGGGAAGATGCTGGTTCTCTTAACTTTGTTCTAAATACCATCAAAATTCTTTTTTGTATTTATGTAGAAAGGCAAAGAAATACCTAGAATAGTAAAAAAATAATTCAGAAAAAGAAAAAGTTAGAGGACCCACATTACATGATTTCAAGACACAATTATTAAGACATTCTGTTTTTGTTGAAAGGGTAGACAAAAATCAATGGAATAGAATAGAAAACCATAAAAGACCATTCTTTGACAAAGGTTCAAAGGTATTTTAATGGATAAAATATAATCCTTTCAATAAATGATGTTGTTAGCAATTGAACATTCACAGAAAAGAGGAATGTATCTCACACATACCTGACACAACACATGAAACAATTCCAACAGATCAGAGACATAAATATAAATTGTATAACACTAATAATTTTAGATGAATACAGAATTTTTGTAACCTTGGGTTTAGTGATGATTTTATTCATATGACACCATGGCATCTAAAGATGTTGCTTTAGAAAGACATTGTTAAAGGAATGAAAAAGCAAGTCAAAGATTGGCAGAATACACTTTTAAAGCCATATGTGCTTACATCAAGAACATATAAAGGGCATATCAAGAACTTATAAAGAACTGTTGAAAATAAAAAAGTGAGAATATAAATAATTCAATAAAAAATTGGGCAAAAGATCTGACCAGACATCTCACCAAAGAAGATAAACATATGGCAAAGACATTTATTAAAAGATGCTCAACATCATTAGCCATCAAAGAAACATAATTTACGATCACAAGGAGATAATACTACACCTTTAGAGTAATTGTAATAATATAAAAAATACAGATACACCAACTGCTTGAGCAATAAAAAATCTCATTCAATTGCTGGTGACAGTTTGGTAGTTAAATGTACATTTATCATGTGACCCAATAATAACATTCCTAGATATTTACTGAAGTGAATTGAAAGCTTATGTTCATGCAAAACCCTGTATGTTAATGTGTATAACAACTTTATTCATAATTACCAAAACCTGGAAACAATCCAGATGTCCTTCAACAGATTAAGATTTAAACAAATGTTGTTACATCCATAAAATTGAATACAACTCAGCAATTAAACAGGACAAACTATTGATTTATGTAACAATGTAGATGAATCTTAACTGTTTTGTTAGGTGAGACGGGACTAACCCATAGAATCTATATTTCATGATTCAATTTAAATGACATTCTGGAAAAAATGTAAAACTTTAGGACCAGAAATTAGATAAGTTGTTGCTAGTGGTTGGTAGAGGGGAGACTTTTTTTTTTTTTTTAAAGAATTGTATATGACATTTTAAGGTGATGGATTGTTTTTAAAAAATATAGCCACCACTGTGGTGGCAGATATATGAGTCTGAACATTTGTCAAAATCCATAGAACTGTACATATCAAAAACTGAACTTCATAAAAATTGAAAAAAATTATCTAGGTTATCCAGTGATCCTACGATGAAATGTAGACTGTGACAAATGAATGTAGCCATATTATAAATGTACAGCAGAACATAATTGAAAGGGGTAGGTGAACTGACCTAAGTAACTTCGAAAAACATATTATACCTAAATACTATAAGGCTGAAAAGAAAAACTCTTTACAAATACTCTATTTTAGTTGGTAACTGTTTCTCACAGAAGTATGGGAGCACGACTTAGCAATTCTTAAACTACTTTACATAGATACTATGGTTGAACAAATAACTAAAGTGTAGCTAATGAGGGCCAACTTTCTCACTGACAGAGTAAGAAGCTACATATAGGCAAGGAAGAAGACTAAAATCAGCTCTGATCCTCTGAATTAGCTGGGATATATTAGGTGTGTGTGTGTGTGTGTAAGTCTATGCATCACATACATGCATGCATATATACACAGACACAGATAGATAACTGTATATACAGATACATTCTGAAATAAGCATTGATAAGTGTCTATACATTCGTGTGTGTATGTGTGTGTGTGTGTGTATTCCATCACCCCCACCACCCCCACGCAGCAGTAGCAAGCACATTTAGCACTCCTTTTTATTATTTTTTTAAGATTATTTATTTGAGAGAGAGAGAGAGAATGACAGAGAGAGAGAGGTCAGAGGGAGAAACAGACTCTCTGCTGAGCAAGAAGCTTGATGAGGGACTCAATCCCAGGACTCCAGGATCATGACCGTAGTGAAAGGCAGTTGCTTGACCAGCTGAGCCACCCAGGCGCCCATTAGCACTCCTTTTTAAACAAAGTTCTCTGTAAAGGAATCCAGGATTCCTTGGAGAAATGACTGACTCCACGTCTAGACTATGGAAAATACAGATGTGCCTGGAGTATTCTGAAACTCCAGAAGGTAAAAAGGTAACAGGGGAAGAAGGATGGAGGCATATCAAAAGGACACAGGAGCGAACCTGAAAGAGCTGATGAAGGTCAAAGCAGAAACCATTTGAACAATGGTAACAACAGAATTGTATATAACCTGAAGTATGAATTAAAGTATGAGTAGGGATGCCTGGGTGGTCAGTTGGTTAAGCGTCTGCCTTTGGCTCAGGTCATGACCTCACAGTCCTGAGATGGAGCCCCAAATTGGGCTTCTCGCTCAGAGAGGAGCCTGCTTCTCCCCCTGCCTGCTGCTAACCCCCGGCTTGTGCTTTCTCTTACAAATACATAAAATCTTAAATTAATAAAGAAATAAAGTATGAGTAAATACTAACATATAATATGTAATCATATATAATATGTATATATAAATACATTATTTTATTTAAAAATTTAAATTTAAAATGTAATTTAAATTAAGTTTAAATTAAAGTTAAATTTAAATTTAAATAAAGTTTTAAATTTAAATTAAAAAACAAAAACAAACAAACAAACAAAAAGAACACCCTAGGCTCAGATGGCTTCACCAGTACATTCTATTAAACATTTATTTAAGAAAGAATAACACTAATCCTCTATAATACAGATATTAGGCCCACTTCTTAATCTAATTTATGGGGCCAGAACAATCTTCTTCTTTTTTTAATTTTAAAAGAGTTTATTTACATATTTATTTGAGAGAGTGTGAGAGAGCATGAGCAAGTGAGAGGGGTGGAGACAGAGAGAGGCAGACTCCTTGCTCAGCAGGAAGCCAAATGCAGAGCTTGGAGTTCAAACCAGGACCTCTGAGATCACAACCTGAGCCGGAGGCAGACCCTTCACTTTTTGAGCTACCCAGGTGCCCTGAGGGCCAGAGAATCTTGATAACAACTGACAAAGACATGACAGGAGGAAAGGAAATCACTGACTATATCATTCATATAAGCCATAGATGCAAAATTTCTACACAATTTTTTGAATTTAACTGCAAGAATGTATAGAAAGGTCAATTCACTTTAAGTGAGGTTATGCTAGGGAGGCAATGATAGTATCATATTTGAAAATCCAGGGGCACCTCGGTTGGTCATTTGGTTGGGTGTCTGCCTTCGGCTCAGGTCATGATCCCAGGTTCCTGGGATTGAGTCCCAAGTTGGGATCCTTACTCAGCAGGGAACCTGTTTCTCCCTCTGCCTGCCACGCCCCATGCTTGTGATCTCTCTGTGTCTGTCAAATAAATAAATAAAACTAAAAAAAGAAAAAGAAAATCCATGGCATTTACCTTTATAAGTAAAAAATAAATGAACATTTAAGAGATGGGGAAAAAAAGATAATTTAACATTTACTAATTTAAAAAAAAAAAAAAACCTCTAAGCAAACAGGCACAGAAAAAATTTCCATAATTCAACAAAAGATATATACTATACTTTATAGAAAACATCGTAATTCATGGTGAAATGACTTATTCTTAAAATTAGGAATAGGACACGTTTTCTGTTATTGCAACATATTCAATATTGTAAAACAGTTCCTAGCTAGAGTGGTAAAACAAAACAAAGAAAATGAGTGAAACTTGAAAGGAAAAATAAAAGTTATTGTCAGCAAAAGGAAAAAATACATTATTGGATGCATACATATAGGGAGTAGAACGGACAAGTCTTTTTTTTTTTTTTTTAAGATTTTATTTATTTATCTGTCAGAGAGAGAGAGAGCGCACAAGTTGAGGGAGTAGCAGGCAGAGGGAGAAGCAAGCTCCCTGCTGAGCAAGGAGCCCCTGTGGCGACTCAGTCCCAAGACCCTGAGATTATGACCTGAGCTGAAGGCAGACGCTTAACTGACTGAGCCAGCCAGGTGTCCATGTAAAAATCATTCTTGGAGAATTCCTAAGAGGAACAAGGGAAATAAAATATCACCATTTGAGCACCACAGTAACAACTGCTGCAGGGAAAATCCTTTGGTAAATTTAATGGGTGAAATTTTAAGGAAGAACAGGAGAATCGTGTATCTACAAATATCTCCACAAACATATTTATTATTTTATGGGGTGGTTTTAACAAATGTCCACAGATTATTTGATACTCCTCCCTTTAGGAAGTGGAGTTTAATTATCTTTCTTTTCTATTCTTTTCAAAAGAATTTGTATTCTTTCCCTGTGTCTCCCTACTCTGAGTTTTTTGTTAATAAACCATCTTAGTCTGATCTTTCTTTTTTTTTTTTTTAAAGATTTTATTTACTTATTTGACAGAGAGAGAGATCACAAGTAGGCAGAGAGTCAAGCAGAGAGAGAAGGGGAAGCAGGCTCCCTGCTGAGCAGAGAGCCCGATGCGGGGCTCGATCCCACGACACTGAGATCAAGACCTGAGCCGAAGGCAGTGGCTTAATCCACTGAGCCACCCAGGCGCCCCTCTGATCTTTCTTTATAGGAAGATTTGTATATGCTGATTATTTTCAGTGGTTACAGGATAGTTGTTTCCTTTTTCTTTTTTTTTTTTTCAGTCTGTTTTGATTTCTTTTTCCTGAAAATGGGTCCATCTTCAAGTTTATAAACAAAGAACTATTCATTATACTCTGTTATATTCTGTTATTCACCTTTTAATCCTACCATTCACTTAAAAGATGAATATTATTTATTATATTTATTACTCATAATAATATTATTATTACTATTTGCTCTTTTTTCTTGATCAGTGCCATCAGACATTTCTGGTTTGTTGTCTTTTAAACACACACACACACACACACACACGCACACGCACACACACGCACAGAGGTATATAGTTTTTTGGGCCCTCCCTACTGCAGCATTATTTCCCATTTAATTAAGTTCTAAGATAAAAATGACATCTTTCTACTCTCTTTTGAGATTTTCCTTTTAACATGTATGCTTGTCTTACCATTTTAGCCTTTCTTCCTTTCAACATAAGCATTTAAGGCTGCACATTTCCATATAAGCCCTAATTTGTATTAATAATTATATCCCACAATTTTAGGATATGAATAAGCTATAAACATTTTCCAGTCTCCATTATTATTCCATTTTTTTAAACCTGTGGGTTATTTTAAGTATGTTTCTTAATCTCTAAGTGTATGTCATTTTTCTGTTTATTTTTTTTGTTATTGATTTCCACATCAATTGCATTTGGCAATGAATGCAATTTTTATTATATCAATCATTCTAAATTTGTTGAAACTTGCTTCACAGCCAAGAATATGGCTAATGTTTATAAAAGTTCCATATATACTTGAGAAGTACATGTTTTCTGTGGTTGCTGCGTGTGCTGATCTAGATATACCCATTAGATTAATCTTGCCAAACTGTAGTCCAAATACTCTATACTTTTTGACTTATCTATTAATTACTGAGAATGTTCTGTTAAATTTTCCTATCATTATGGAAGACTTTATTCTACTAGCATGTTTTTTTTTTTTAGAATGTTTTCTCCTTTTATTTTTTTTATTTATTTTTTTTATAATTTTTTATTTTTTATAAACATATATTTTTATCCCCAGGGGTACAGGTCTGTGAATCACCAGGTTTACACACTT
>NC_081564.1:57299058-57405344 GCF_022355385.1 Mustela nigripes
CAGCAACCCTCAGTTTGTTTTGTGAGATTAAGAGTCACTTATAGTTTGTCTCCCTCCCAATCTACTAGCATGTTTTTACTCTTAGTTTCTACATTAATAAATGTTTATAATTTTTTCCTTCCCTCATGAATTGACGGTATTTCCATTATGTATGAATCCTTTTACCTCTTTGCCTATACATGGATACTGTCAGATATTAAAACTGATACACCGTATTTTCCTCCTTTAACTTTCTCTTTCCCCTTATAATTTGTGAGTGCCTGTTTTACATATAAATAGAATTTCATTTCATTTGAATAAATACAAATAGACTAAATGTTTGAATTGAAATAAAAAACATATATTTACTTTTGTTTCCTGTTTATCTTATAATTTCTATATTATTCTATATATTCTATATTCTATATAGAATATATATTCTATATTATTCTCTCTATATATTATTCTCTCGTGAGTATGTATTTTTAAATACTGATCATTTTGCTCCAAATTTTCAGAAACTATGTGCTATGGTTATATTCTTGATATATTTCTCATGGAAAATTAGAAGTTCTTTAGGTCAGAGTCTAAAACTTACAAACACTAGTATCTTCTTTCTTAGAAATACAAGAACTTTAGCACATTGCATCTCATATCATTGTACTCTCAACACATACAGGTCTAAGTATTATGCTTAAATGTAACAGATTTTATTCTGCATAGCATTATAATTATTTTTGACTTGGCCAATATTTATTTATATACCCATATATTTACACTTTTTATTTTATTCTTATACTGTTTTCTTTTTGTTGTTTAAAACCCCTGAAAAGATAATTGTCTATTTAAAGCAGACATAATAACAACATTTTGTGCATTTATAACTTATGCAAATATAAAAGATATAACAGCACTACCATAAAGGCTAATGAAGAAATAGAAGTATATTACTGTAAGGTTTGGACACTGTATGTGAAATGTTATCATTATCCCTTGAAGGTAAATTTTAATAAGTTAAATTGTAATCTATAGCTCCAAAAGCAAATATTAAAAGAATACATCAAAAAGTTATACTTAATAAATAAAGAAAAGAGGTAAGGTGGAATCATAAATAATTCTTATGTAATTCAAAATAATGCATAAAAAGGAGAAATACTGAAAACAAGACAGATGAGGCAAACAGAAATCCAATAACAAGATTATAGATTTGAATTTAACTATATCATCATAATAATATTCAATACAAATGGTCTAAACACCCTAATGCAAACATAGTTGACCACATGGTGTTAAAAACAAAACCCAAATATGCTGTTTGCAAGGAATCTATTTTATTTTTTAAAATATATTTTATTTATTTATTTGAGAGAAAGCAAGTACTTGAGAGAGAGCATAAGCAGTGGGGAGGGGCACAGGGCAAGAGCAGGGACTCCCACTCAGGGCTCAATCCCAGGACCCTGGATGATGACCTGAAAGGAAGGCAGATTTTTAACCCAATGAGCCACCTAGGGGCTCTGCAAACAACCTATTTCAGTAAAAAAAAACAAGAGATTACAAGCAAAAAGATGGTAAAGGATATACCTCATGCTAATGTGAATTTTTTAAACATGAAAGCTACTATCATAATAGTAGTAGATAAACTTATTTCAGGGTAAAAATATCACCAAGAACAAAGAGATTAATTTCACAATAATAAAATGGTCAGTTCAACAACAGAACCCAACAATCATAAACGCTTATGAGCCTAGGGAAAGAGCCTCAAAATATGTGTAAAAAACAGAACATCAAGGACATAAACAAATTAGCAAATTCATAATTATCATAAAAATTTCAGCACCCATCTCTCAATAACTGAATGAACAATCGATAGAAAACTAGTATTAATACGGAAGATCTGAATAGTATTATCAATTGCTTCAATATAATTGATACTTCTAGAATATTCACTAAAAAAAGGAGAATAGATGTCCTTTTCAAGCACACACAGAACATTTTTCAAAATAGATTGTTTGGGGCACAAAAACTTTTTTGATAAAGTTAAAGATTGAGTAAATTCAAAATGACACAAATCATACAATTTATGTTGTATAAAAAATGGAATTAAATTTGAAGTTAATAAAAGAAATGTCTAGAAAATGTGTAAATATTTAGAAAATAAGCATTCTAATATTATAAAATATTTTAAACTGAGTGAAAACATAAAATGTTTAAATTCAGCTAAAGCAGTACTTAGAGGAAAATATATGTTACTGAATGCATTTATTAAAAAATAAATAAATTCTTTAATCAATGACCTCAGCTTCTGTCTGAAGAAAATTGAAACAGAATAGTAAATTCAAGCTGAAAAAATATAAGAGGAGAAAATAAAAATAATAAATATCAGAGCTTAATTCAATGAAATGGAAAACAAAAGAGAAAGGAAAAACATAATCAAAAGCTGGTTCTTAAATGACATATTTAGCCAAGTTAATAACTACAAAAGAAAAGGCAAATTAATATCAGAAATGAGAGAAGAAATACCAGTAATTTTATGTCAACAAATTCTACAATTTAGGATAAATGGACAAATTTCTTATAAAACATGAACCGCAAAATGTTACTAAAGAAGAAACATTATAAGAATATATTTAGGCCAAAGTGGCTTTAGTGTGAATTATACCAAATTCTTAACTAACCAATAAAGCAAATTCTACACAAATTTTTCCAAATGAGTATAAGGGAGTTTCCTCAACCTGATAGAACGCATCTATGAAAATTTTACATCTAACTTCATACCTGATGAAAGACTGACTGCGGTTCACTTAAGAAAAGCAACAAGGCGGGGCACCTGGGTGGCTCAGTGGGTTAAAGCCTCTGCCTTCAGCTCAGGTCATGATCCCAGGGTACTGACATCGAGCTCCACATCAGGCTCTCTGCTTAGCAGGGAGCCTGTTTCCCTTCCTCTCTCTCTCTGCCTGCCTCTCTGCCTACTTGTGATCTCTGTCAAATAAATAAATAAAATCTTAAAAAAAAAAAAAAAGCAACAAGGCAAGTGTGTCCACTTTTATCACTTTTATTCAGTGCAATACTGAAGATTTTAGCCAGCACATTTGGTAATTGAAATCCAAATTGAAAAAGAAGAAAACCTTGATTTGCAAATGTCACAATCACCTGTTTAGAAAATTGTGTGGAATCTACAAAAAGCCAGTAAGAAGTATGTTTAAGAAATTAGTGGTACACAAGATCGCTACAAAAATCAACCATATTTC
Organism: Mustela nigripes; assembly: GCF_022355385.1. Taxonomy (NCBI): domain Eukaryota; kingdom Metazoa; phylum Chordata; class Mammalia; order Carnivora; family Mustelidae; genus Mustela; species Mustela nigripes. The sequence goes on from NC_081564.1 coordinate 57,302,286, forward strand.
TGTATACTAGCAATGCACAATCAAAAATTAAATAAAAAGTACCATTTACAATGACATTACATATGAAATAATCATAAATGTGACAGAGAATTTCCCAAACCCAAACATTGAAAACTATAAGACATTTCTGAGGGAAACTTAAAAAGATCCACCTGAATGGAAAGTTACACTCTTTTCTTGGGTCAGAGGACTCAACACTGAGATGTCAATTCTTCCCAAACTAACTATTCAACGAAATATCAATTAAAGCCTCTTAATTTGCGTCTTCTGGCCATGGAATGGGGGCAAAGCCATGTGAAATTCCCCAAACAACAGGAGGGAGGGTGAAAAGAAGCAAATCTATAAGGCAACACACAGATGTGAGTCAGAACAGTGTTTGTAAAAGGCTTCTAGGTGCATATACAGGATTTATACTGCAAGAGGAAAACTTATCAAGTGTTCTCAGGTACAAATATTGAAAAGCTTCCTAAAAGGTTAACCCCTTTTCTAGATGTCAAGATGTTCTTTTCAAGATTCAGCTCAAAAGTAAATTGCCTATGAATGGGGAAAAAGAGGAGCACAGTGTGACAGAAAACCTTCAAGCATTTTTTTTTTTTGTCTCTTCAATGCTGCATATACATAAGTAGAAGCACTTAGACTTCTCCGTAAAGCCATGCTTATATTACGCCCACTTCTGCCTTCAGCTGTGATTTACTCTGAATCTTGCCTCACTTGCTGTAAAATGCTCTGTCAGTAACACCTCAGTGAGATCTCCTTAAAGTAAAGCATTCTTGCACCTAGGCTGTTGCTCTGAAAGCTGCCATCTGGTCTAATTCAACTCTATTTTGAGCTCTTGAATCACATGACTTAAATCCACATAAGTGTTGATTGTACATGATTGCCTTTATTGATTCCTGCTTGGGCTAAACTTATTCTCCATCCAACTTTAGCAAGAATTTTCGAATTTCTTTGCTCATTCTCTTCCTCTTGGGTTTCATATCGAATCTTTTCCTCTTCTTCTCTAATTCTGTGTCTACAAAGATATTGAGGAATGGGGTCACGTGGTGATCACCCTGGAAACCTGGTTTCCTCAAACTCTAACATGTCAAAGAACATCTCTCATTGCCCCACCCCTTCTGAGATCCCCCCTTCTGAGATTAACTACCTAACAACTCCCTCATTGCTATCCTATGTCTTAGGATTTCAATTAATGAAATTGGCTTTTTGAAAATTTCTGTCAGACATACACAACCTGTCCATTTTTCCTTCATGCTTTTCATGTTTGCTTTCCTCTTGCCATTCATTTTGCTGCCTTCTTCTCAGTACGTGTTAGCTTCCTACTATAGTTGGATATTTTTATAGCCAGCCTTCTAACTAGTCTCTGGATCAATCCTAATGACACTGATTAGAAACTCCTGGGTGAGCCCAAGGTATCTAATTTTATGAAAAAGTCTTCAGTGATCATGAGTTACAGTCAATAATACCATTATTCCTTTCTGGTATTTTTAAAATGTTGAATAATTATTTCTTTTGTGATCTCCTTATTAAGGGAGAGAGATTCTGAAAGAGTGAAATTGTCCTTATTCTTTTATTCTTTAGCATGTCACATATGGGAGATGTTCAATAAAGGTAGCCGAAACAGATCAAGATAATTTAGGGTCCCCTTACCTCAGCACAACCGCTCATGATGCTCCTGCCCCTTCAGCTTCCAGCTACTGAATTGTTCATTCAAGGTCCCCTTCAGAGCCTACTTTCTCATTGCGTTTATCTCTTATTCATGCTCTTTTTAGCCATGTTCCTGCATTGTACATCATCTATGCCAAGCACTCCAGAACTCAACTTAGAAAAATTCTTCATAAATTAGTCATTTTTTTCAAACTAACTTGGAAGGGTTATAATGTGTTCTTCTTCAGTTTTTACAAAGGACTCTAAAATTAGCCTGAACATTCAAACAGTGCTTGATAAATATTTGTTGCTTGCTTTCTCGATGCATATGGCGAGGACTTGCATTTAATTCAATATAATGATCATTTTACTGAATACTAGATATATATGCAAAACATTGCTTCAGGTGTTGTGTTAGTATGAGCACGCCCTTTGAAATGTTTAGAGAGGATTCCAGTGCCAAAAAACAGATGATGTATAAATTAGCCCCCAAAGGGTTTTATCATTAAGAAAATTGTGGTTACCACTGGGAGTTAATCTGTCTGTCTGCTGGAGTGTTGCCTTGTCCAACACTTGCAAATAAAGAACACTTGTGAGAACAAATGCTACTGTGCTCAAGTTTAGAGTGACAGTATATTATTTAGGTTGATTTCCATACTCCCAGCTCAAAAGGAATCTCCTAACCAATCACTTATGATGGTCCTTGAAGTAATCATCCATGCTGCCCAAAGAGTTGGCTATTATTTCAAAAACAATGGGATGCAACAAATTCTTTGAATAAGGAGCCTTTCTAAAACTTTTAGTAAGGTACTAGTATTAGAAAATAACTGGCGCGTTTGGTAGCTCAGTTGGTTAAGTGTCTGCCTTAGGCTCAGGTCATGATCCCAGAGTCCTGGGATCAAGTCCCACATCAGACTCAGAAGGGAGTCTGCTTCCCCATCCCACAACCCTTCCCTGAGCTAACAGTCTCTTGCTCTCTCTCTCTCTCTCTCAAATAAATAAATAAAATCTCAAAAAAAAAAAAAAAAAGAAATATTGACATGAGACTGAGAAGAATAGGAACTTAGTCATGATTTTGCTACTTACTGTGTGACATTTCACTTATTGTCAGCAGTTTTCAGTTGCCTCATTTGAAAAGGAAGGGGAGACTGTGAAATATACGACCAGGTATAGATGATAGCGCACTAATCCACCTTCTTATTCAGGTTATACCTCTCACCACACCTATGGACATGTCAGCCAGACTGGAGAAAATATATCTTTTGGCTATTTCCAGGAACCACTAAGAGTCTCCTCCTGGTGAGATTTGGGGACCACAGGAGTAGGGATGAAAAGTCAGAGGTGTTGGTGCCCATGATTTCACCTTTATGGAGGAATCAATAGCAAAGTGACAATAGTAAATGTTTCTTTCTTTTTTTTTTAATCTTAGAAATATTTATTGTGCAAAACAAGTAAACACAACAGAGCCCAAGAGATATGATTTCATTTATATAAACATACAAAACAGGAAAATTTAAGCTACATGTTGAGACTTATAGGCTGTAGGGAGAGCTATCAGGAAAAGCCAGTAAACGATGTCCTAAAACAAACAGTATTGGGCACACACTTTTGTGAAGCTACAAAAGATGCAAATAGTGCTGAGTGTCATCCTTCTGGCCATGCAGGATCAGGATGGTTTGTGTGCCTCTAGCCTTTTGGGAAGGTCTGGGGGAAAGGCTATTGCCATGAATGTGCTGGATTCGCTGCTTATGTCTGAGCAGGACGAGGACCATGGAGCCAGTCTCAATTTCCCAAGAAAATGGGAATCGTGATATCTGAAAATAGTAGTATGTAGGGTCATTGTAAGGCTGAAAGAGGACAATAAAATGGCTCTGGCTTGTGCATGCCTTGAAAGTTCAGGTGTCCTTACGGCTTACTGATGGACAGGAAATGAATGATAATGATTAGATAGATAGATTTGCTGGAAAAGATAGTGCTGGTGTTTAAGAGTTTGGAAATGTGTCATTCAGTGATGTATTAGGTTTTCCTGTTATCCCACATACTAGCTGTGTGCTCTTGCTGTCACTGCATATTTATGATCCTCAGTTTCCTATATTCTATAATGCCAGTACTTCAAGGGAAAAATGTAATGATCAACTGTGAAATGGGAGTATAAATTGTAAAGCACTATGCATTTAGAAATAAGGTTTAAAATATAAATACCACAAAGACAGCAGAAAATAAATTTCATATTAAAGTACAAAGTACCTATATTGCAATATATTTTCTAAAAACAGATTTTATATACAAATCATACATTTTTACCTTAACCATATTAATAGCTCTGTGTGTGTGTGTGTGTGTGTGTGACATAGATGGTGGGGTATCAAACTATAACAATGTTAGGGAGAATCCCTCCCTAATCCCTGTAATGTATTTGTAAAACTTGTTTCAAAATATGTGTACATACACACATTCATATACAGGCACACTCACACACATCTGTTAGTCATTCTTATTTAAAATGTGCTTAATGGGCAATATTTATGTAGTGAATTTAAATTCCATATGACAGCATGAGATTTATCTATGGTGATACTGTAGCTGTAGCTCATTCTTTGTCAGTGCTATACTATAGTATGTGTACAGGGTATGATACAGTATTGTGTTGTATGAAAATATCACTTTTCTATTGATACACTTCTAGATTTTCCAAAATTTTGCTGTTATTATAATTGCTGCTAAGAACTTCATTAGTATGTCTTTGGAGGCAATGTATTTTTAAATCATATATCCAGGAAGTAGAATTGCAAGCCTTTAGTGTCAAGTCTTCTTAAACTAATAGATATTTCTGGTAATTTTATAGAGCGATATTAGGAATGTATAAAACCAACAGCAGTAGATAGTGTGTCCCAAAGTCCCTGCAGCTTTAAGCAGAATATTTTGTATCAGTTGTGACATATACTTACAAATGCTTGCTATTTTCAGACTTTAAAATTGTATGCCAATGCGATAGGTATGAAATGGTATCTCATGGTATTAATTTCCATTTCACTAGTAAATAGTAAGATTGATCTACTTTATATATTTATTGTTTTTCTCTTTTAAAGATTTATCTTATTTATTGGAAAGAGAGAGCATGTGTGCGTATGTGAGTGAGTGGAGGAGGGGCAGAAGAAGGAGAAGGAGAAGAGCAAGACTCCCTGCTGGGTACAGAGCCCAACATGGGGCTGAATCAGGACTCTGAGATCATGACCTGAGTGGAAACCAGGAGACTGATGCTAAACTGACTGAGCCACCCAGGCGCCCTACTGTTTTACTCTTTTATATAGAGCTTGTTTTTTTTTCTAATTTTATGATTTGGTTTTTGTTTATAACTACTTTATTTGTCCTAGATCCTAAACTTTTTGTAGTTTACATGTGTTATAAATTAAGTCTTCCAACACTTGAATTGCTTTTTCATTGTCTTTAAGATATATTTTGGTTCATGGAAATTTTTGCTTATAATTGAATATATTAATATTTTCCCTTTGGGTTAATACTTTGTTTTTCGTGAGAAATGTCCTACTTTATGATGTGAAAGGCATTCTCTTATATTGTATTCTAATTCTTTTATAGTTTTTATTTTACTATTAGAACTCTATAGAAAATGGATTTTTGAAATTGCTGCTAGAAAGTTTCATTATTTTCTACAGGGTTAATTTATAATTTATTGGCTATTTCTTCTTTTCGTATTATTTTTCCTATTTCTTATTTCCTATTTCCTATTATTTTCTTCTTTTCCTATTATTTTCAATTTCCACTTTTCTCAAATTTTTTTAAAATTTATTTTCAGTGTAACAGTATTCATTATTTTTGCACCACACCCACTGCTCCATGCAATCTGTGCCCTCTCTAATATTTGTCTATCGTCTGACAAGTCTTAATTACCCAATCTCTGTCTTGATATTTATTTATTTATTTACTTATTTTTTAAGTCTGTTTTGATATTTAGAAAAGCACATTTTTCTACTTTCTATTCTTCCAGTGTGATTTAGTTATTCTTTATCATTGCTTTTTTATGTAAACTTTAGAACCAGCATGTAAAACTCCATGCAAGATTCTTTTGGGACTTTGATTGGGATTACATTAACTCTATACATTTATACATTAATGGGGGTGAACTATTTGAAATACTAAGTCTTCCAATTTATGAATATGATATATCTGTCTTTTTGTTTCATTTAAAAAGAACGCTGGAGAATTATCAGTCATTTGCATGTTTTTGTCTAAGTATGTATTCCTTCCCTTTGTATTGAATGCATTATTTTAAATTGATAGATTTTAGAAATCAGTTTTTCAGGTTAGGGTGACAACAATTTTAATCCAATTTCCTAGTTTTAGAATGTAAATTCATGTTCCATTCATGGGAAAAAATGTCTTCCTATTTAGTTTCTTTCTGATGTCTTTCAATAAGGCTAAAAAAAAAAATTTGTGACTATTTTGCATATAGTCTCTTAAACTTTATTTATAACTTATTTATTAAATAACACATTTGACAAATGATATTTTAATTATATTTTTTCTAGGTGTTCATTGCTGTCATGTACAAGGGCAACCAACCATAGAGTATTACTTCTGATTCTAGCAATTTTTATAAACTTTCTTATGAACTCAATCACTTATTGAAGACATTTTTTTTTAGTTTTCTATGTATTCAGTTATATTCCATGCAAACAATTCTAGGTGTGTTTGCTCCTTTGAAAACTTCAGACCTTTTCCCCCTGTATTTTTGTACTAGTTAGTCCTTCTAAGATAATATCAGCTAGACGTGGTTATAGTAGATATATTTTTTTCTTGATTTTAAAGGGAATGCTTTAATCACGCCTTCATTTAGTACAACGTATATCTACATGTGTGTATGTGCATGAGTCTGTGTTGTCACAGGTCTCTAAATGGCAACCTGTCTATGGGCCCCTACGTGATGTGATTTTTATTATAGTCAGGCCATATGATAATCTTTTTCACTGTTACTATCGTGTACTCACCTCACTCTTAGACTTTACATTTACATATTTAACCAAAAGTTCTGTGTTTTTTCCTCAATTTATACTTCCCTGAATTACTAATACACTTTATATTAAGTGGGAAGAAGCCAGTGGAAAGTAGAAATAGTAAGGTTTAAGTGTACAAAGCCATGTGGCAGTGAACACCACGTCAATGTGATGTGACAGAAAATTGTGCCACTTCACAGGCTGCTGTCAGATAACCACACTGAGGTTTTGCCAAATGATGAGCATGATTTGCCCTCAAATGAAAAGTCAGAGTCTCAAATAAAATAAAACTAGTGACAAGTCAATCATTAATTAAAGTTCCAGAAGCTTGATTTTAACAAGCAGCTAAATGCTTGTTAAACTCACTAGGGTTCAGTCTACAGAGGCCAAGTGATATGGGAAGGTGGCATGGCATAATTCAGTCAGTAAATTTACATATCCTCGCACGGATTACATGGATTCCAGAAATGGTCATTAGGATGTGGAAAATACCACGGAGGTCATGCGGTCCAACCTTTCATCTCACAGAAGAAGCGATCTTCTGTAGTCACCACTCTCTTAATGATGTTTTTTTTCTATTCTCTTCTAACTCGGTGGATGCAACCAGCTTGTGGAAACTTCATTTTCAGTTGCAAGGGAAACAGACAATGTGTGGTTCTTCTCCTTCAAGGAATCAGCTTCCAACTCTGTATGAGGAGTGGACCCAGAACAGGAAGCTCTAAAGAGACTAAAGAAACAGAAAGGAAGGTAGAAAAAAGTAAAAGTGAGGATACGAGAGTTGGGATTGGTGGCTGGAGCCATGACGACAGCTACAGAGTGTGCCTGGGGTTGGGGAGTTTATTATTCCCATATCAATGCCCAGTTTCCTCATTCTGAATGATCACTGTGCTGTACATCAAGAAAGAGCATTACACAGAGCTGGGGGAATCATATATCCACGTAAGGTGACATGTGGATTGAACTCAAGCTAAAGACACCAGGTTATGAGAGATAGCCCCTATAAGAGAATACATAAAGAAGATGATTTCACGGACTTCTGAGCTCCAGTTTTTTCATCATTCACTTTCTCATAGGTGTGTGTCGACAGTGGATAACCTGCAGGATGGTTTTCTTTATAGACTCCAGTTTTCATCAGCATGAAAAATGTTAACTTTTCAACTTTTGGGGCTCTTTCTATGGTGTACTCTATGGTAAATCAATATCCAATATGTTAAAGTCACATTTTCATCCTAGAGAATTCTGTAAATATGGTAATAATTTATAGGTCGAATTAAAATGTGAAAAACTGCCAGATTGTTTCCAGAGTAGCTGTATCATTTTGCTGGGGACGTGAGGGGATGTGGGGGGGTGACTACAAAAGGTCAGCAGGGTATTGGAACTGTTCCGTATCCTGTTTGTGGTGGTAGTTAACAAGAATATGTGCACACGTTAAAACTCATAGAACTGTACATAAAGAAGTCAATACTGTTTACTATGTGTAAACTCCTATAAATTAATAAAAAGCATATTCATTTTCATATAAAAAGCCTGCCAACATTCTTGTGGAGAAAAAGATACTTAAGAATGTTTCCAGTATGTTAAGAATGTTCACTTTTGAGTAAAACAAAACAAATCACTGTCTGGGAAGCCATTGATTTTATTTTCTTGCTCCTTATCTTTTGCACTCATCTATTTTAAGTTTTTATTTTGAATTCTTTTCTACCCCCTTTTAATTCTAATTCTGAATATAAATCCTGTATGCTTTTAAATTTTCATTTCTACCATTTCTGGAAGGTACAGAATTGTTCTACAATTGTGGGCGTGCTCATTTGATCATTCAAAGATAGGTATGGAAGTTTTCCCATGGAATAGTTTCCACGTGCTGGCCATATCAGAATGTGAATGATGGTCATAGGTAATGGAAAGGAAACTCATTGGAAAAACATGTTTTAAATATAAGTTGTTTGCATTAAGGTCCATAGAAGACAATGCATATATAAATTTAGGCTATCTTTATTGCAGTGATAATTGTTGCCACATTGTCCGTGTACTATAAAAACAGCATGCCACATCTACCCTGTTCCTTTAGTAATGATTCTAATGCAGTGTGATAAAAACACATGCTGTGTCATATGTTATATGTGATGTATTCCTAATTGGACATTTGTAAGATGTTTAATAATGACTGAAGCTCCACTGTGTCTAATATATTATGGAATAAATGTGTCAAAAACCAGTGGTATGCTCTAAAACTTTATTTTAAAAGAGACAGATCATATAGCTCAGATGCTGCTCTTTGTGCCTGATTTGGGAAACAACAGAGTTCAAGTAGCAGATGATGAAAATCATGCAACTGGGATATTTTCTCCCTTTAGAACAAGAATTTAAAAAATGTTAATCTGGTTCTCTGCCATTTTTGCAGCTCACTCTGCCTAAACTGACTTCAAATGGAGTTACATGGATCTAATAGGCTAGTGTCACCATTTGATGGTCAGAAAGCAGATTTTCTTAAAAAATCTAATCTTGACTAAAAATTGTTGCTACATAAAGGGAAGAGCCTGCCCTGTTGGTACCCACATGAATTCTTGGGCTGATACAGGATGGGCAGACCACCCCATAAGGAAGCCATAGGGAAACCTCATTAAGCCAAGGGATGGCATGTGTCACTGTCAGTAGCTTCATTAAATTCTTCTAAAGATGTAAAAACATAATGAACATTTTAGGAACAAATCTGTTTGGATGATAATATTTATATTCTGTCTGATTTCTAGACAAATGTATTTCTAGCTTCTGATTTAGAACAACTCTTGAAGTTTCATTTCTTCATTCATTCACCAAATATGTATTCAGTGCTTTCTATGTCATAAGTATTATACTAGGCCCTGGAAAGACACCAGTGGTCTAGTTGTACTTTTAACCAAAATTCTTCATTTCTGGAAAAAGTCTTAGTTCCCAGAATTTGGTCATCAAGACTGTGGCATTTCTCTTGTATAAATATATGAATCTATTTGTGCTTTCAATGTGTTCATGAATACATTCAAAATTTATTTTCAGAATATGGTTACTGAGCCTCCGCTTAAAGCAGGAGCTATTTTTTTTTTTTAAATCAGGCCCTTCTAGAGCTTTCTATAGATTGTATTCCAGTCTCTACATCCATTCCTTGATATTGACTCTGAAGTGATACTTGCGCTCTTTGTCCCCATTTTTTGAAAGGGGGGGCAGATAATTACATGCTTTCTTCTGGCTAACTAATTTCTGCCACTAATGTTATGAATGTTTCTATTTACCTACCTTTCTCCTGACATTCCTGGGTTCAAATCTTGCACATAGTCAATACCAAATCTTTAGGAAAACTTGACTCAACTTTTGGTTACATCAAACAACTCTACTGGGTAAATCAATGTTGCTCAGTTGCTGCAGTGATATCTATCTAGGAACTCAGGTTTCCAACTGAAATTATATTTCTCATCATCTTTTTTTTTCTCTGAATCTGAGGGAAAGTTCTGAGAATAAATGCTGTCAAATCATCATGTATTCATCTTCATCTCTGTCCTTCCAATATACACAAATACAGTACTGGTCTTCAGATATTTTCATTTAAACATACATGCAAAAATGTCTTCAGACATAATAGAATATGTATTACCTAAAGAAATAAAACATCTCTCTCAAAGTTTTATTCATTGAAGTTTTCATAAGACTTTACATTTAAAATTTTGTAGTATTTTAAGTAATTTTCCACATTTTATTTTAAGAGTGTCATGTTTATTCTTTCCTATTTTTCTTAAAATTCAGCATTTTGATGAGAAATTTTTTGGGTGGAGCTCATTTACTTCAAAATGAAATGTATCAATACTCTTACTTATTCACAGCTTTATGTGTTATGCTAAGGATGTATTTTAATTTTTTTTTTTTAAATTAAGGGACAACTATTCTCTAGAGGCTGCCCTATCAAATACTCCTCTCTGTATGCTACTTCAGACTCAACGATAAGAAAGCAAAACAATGAGTGTTTAGGGTTTAATTTTTAATAAAAAAGTTCCCCAAACTCAATTAAATTCTTACTGAGTGAAAATAGCAAATTTCATTTGAGGGAAAATGAAATATATTAAACCCCAGAAGCAGCCACAAATGTCTAATACATTGGATAACAAGGATTAGAACACTGGTTTGGGATTGTATGCCTTCATTTGGTTATTAGACGTTAAGAATGGGATTTTAGGAAGCTCTCCTAGATGCATTAGTCCCAGTAAAGTACTTACCAGATAATTCATTATGTCTTTTTTTTTAGGGGGGGAGGGGTTGTAATTTAGAAGAATGCAATTAAAACGGAACTTGATAATTAATTCTGAACTTGTGAGAACTAGTTCCAGAGATTATGACTATAATGCTGTGTAGTCACTGATATAAATATTCATGAGGTTTCATTGTTTTATGGTTTTCTCAAGCACACAGCTTATCTGAAGAAGTAAAATTAAAGTACCATTATTTAACATTACAATGCAAATAAGAATCAATGAAGAAAGAACAGTTAATTCACTAGAGAATGTGAATACATGTATATGTGAATACATGTAGGCACACGTAGAGACTACATCATGTATGTACAAATAAAACGTCTTTTGAACATACGAATTAGAAGACTGGGAAGAAAGAAAAGGAAAAGTGATATGGGTAAACAATTTTGGATCTTAATCTGGTCAACACTGGGTGAGTGAGATTCATTGAAATCGACTTAACCTACCACCAAAAATCAATCAACATATAAAACTAATTGTGTGCAGCAGAAGAGAGAATGAGAAAATGTTCTTTCTTATTCTATTTCCATCTTTTACTGAGCCATAATGCCATCATATCTGACCTTGAAACAGATTCATCTATAACATGAAATTTTCAAGTAATCTGATAGAATAAACAGGGTATGATGAATGGATGAATGGATGGAAACTACAAAGGGAGTGTGGTTTCTGGATCACAGTCATCAATGTGATTTAATTTAATTTTAAAAACTCAGCCTTAATGGGATTCTTATAATCGCTATTTGTTTATATCCTCAAACTTGATGAAGAAAGAATCAGCACAAACAGTATATTCACTGAAAACTTTATACAAATTTGAGGAAGATTTAAGCCTTCCGTACTCGTATGCTCTCAGTTCATTTATTGTTAAGCACCACAAAGTCAAATTCAGTATTATGTGATTAAGCTGCATCTGTCTCCATGCAAGCACTCACCATATTTCTTTAAGTTCAGCAGGTGTTTTGCAAAGAATCTAAAGGATTTTGCACAAAATTAGTGCCTATAATAAAGCAATGCTGATGAAGAGACAGCTTTTTAGATCACTGATATATTATAGTTTCTTTCTAATAAATGTCGTTGCTAGATATTTCAAAACCTGAAACAGATTTGCTGACTGCACTGTTTTGAAGCATATTTGCTGTGCCTTATTGCTAAGATGTTCTTTTATAGACATACAGTTTAGAAATTTTATTTGACACTGTTGACTGCTAAATTAGCAGCTTTTCAACTTTGCAAGACTTCTGTCACACAATTGAGATAAAAGGTAGAATGCACCTCTTTTGCAACAATATTTTCTGGCAATTTGAGATGTATTAATTGAGGCCCTAATCTGAGAAACAAGTAAAAACAAGGCTTATTTGCTACTCTATTTTTTCCCCAAGTTCTCTCTTCCTTGCCCTGTTTTTCTCTTTCTCTTTTATACACACACACACAAAACTTATGAAGAGTCAAACTATAAGTACATAGATATAAATACAAAGATATTTTCATTTTTAATCACCTGAATTTGATGGCTTAAGGCTAAATGCATTCTTCAACTGGAAAGCTTATTGGAGAGCTCTTTTGGCCTCCAACTGTTAGCGTGCTGCTGTGTTCTCTGGGTTGACGCATTGGTGGTATTCTGGTGGTCTATTTGGGAAGATTTACTCTCTTGGTTAGAGCTCTGGGTTAGTGAATTTTACATATCACAGTGTCAATGCCTCAGTTGATAATCTGAATTTGCTATTACCTTTTCTACGGGCACCAAAAAGACTCAGGTCTCAATTCCAACCACAGATCACAGTGCTAACACAGGTATCCTTACAATAAAGGTAATAAGGCAATAAATAGACAAAAGGGGACTTCAGGCCAAGTTATGAAGGAGCCCTAATCTGTGCGGTAAGGCACCAGCCTGGAGAGAGACTGACCCCTTGCTCCTAACCATAGCCCAGTTCTCTCACCCAGAACATGGGGCAGAATATAAATACCATAAATCCTATTCAGTCATCTTTAAAATCTAATTCTTTGAGAAAGCTTGGTGGTAGTGAAGAGAGCTTTGTCCAAAAATCTACATCAATTCAAAACAGTATCTAGTTATTAACTGTGCATCTACTCTTATTGTAAGTGATCATGGGGAGGGCTGTTAAAAGTATGAATGGTTTCTGTTGCCAAAGAATATGTAGTCCACATCAGCGTTAAAGTTACACATGAAAAAATAAAACATACTTGAAGGGGGTTAAGTGCTGACTGACAAATACTAAGTTTAGGTACCATTCAATTTCAGAGAAAGAAAATTTCAAATATTCATGTATGCAGAGTCTATATACATGGAAAGGTAAGAAGGGATATGAGCAGAAACAATGTTGAACAGAAACAATATTAACATCATCTTCAAAAGACTGCTCTTTATGTTATGTATGTATTTTATAGTTATAGTCAGTGAGAAAAAAAAGAGTCGAATTTTCTGATTCCCCCTGACTCAGAAGTGGATCTCTAGAAAAGATTTTTTTTTTTTTTTTTTTTTTTGGTTATAAGTCAAATCACAATGTATTAAAATGTGTTGAGTGTGGCTAAAATAGTGCTTACAGGATAATTTATACCAGTAAATGTTTATATTAAATGCAGTAGAGATCTCAAATCAATATTTTAAGCATTGACTCTAACAAACAAGGAACAAATTAAACAAAAGTAAGCAGAGGAGGTATAGGATAATAAGAACTAAAATTAATACACACCAAAAAAAAAAAAGAAAGAAAGAAAAAGAAAATGGGAAAAACTAGAAATGAAACCAAAATCTGTTTTTTTTTAAAATCACTTAAATTGAAAAAATTACGTAAAAAGAAAAACCAGGAAAAAAAAAGGAATGCACAGATAACCAAAATCAGGAATGAATGAAGAGTCATTAAAGATCTTAAAGATTTAAAAGGAAACATTATAAAATTTAATCCAATACATTTAAACTTGATTGAAATAGATTCCTTGAAATTACAAATTACTGAATTGCAATCAAGAAGAAATAAACTTTACATTCCCATATCTATTTTAAAAATTGAATTTATAATAAAATATCTAATCACAAAGAAAAATCTAAGCTCATACAGATTTGCTTAGAAATTTTATAGAACATTTAATGAAAAGATAAAATCAATTCTACACAAATTCTTCCAGAAATATAAAATGGGAAATTTCTCAATTCATTTTATGAGGTCTGCCTTCCTCTAATGCCTAATGATACCACAAGAAAAGGAAACCCATAAACATAATCCCCAAATCACTAACAAAACATTAGCAAGTAGAATCCAGTAATATATAAAAATAATAATTTATCATAATCAAGTGGTTTTTAACATGGAAATGCAATGTTAGACCAAAATTAATCAATGCAATTTTCCATATCATCAATATAATAACAAGAAAACATAAAGTCATCTTAGAGGCAGAAAAAAAATTCCACAAATAAACATTTATGATAAAAGAGTATCAGCAAATATCAGGAATCATGGGGAATTTTCTCAAGGCATTTCCATAAACCCTGTTGCTAAGCCTTATACTTAATGTTGAAGAATTGATTCTTTCGTCTTAAGATAAGGAAAAAAGCAAAAAATGTCTATCCACATCATTCTAATTCAAAATGTGGAGGTTCTCGTCTGTGCAAAAGGGTGAGAAAAAGAAATAAAAGGCATATTGATTGGACAAAAATAAATAAAATGATCTTTATTTGCAGACATGATTATCTAAGTAGATAATCCTCCAGTATCTCTCCCAAAAAACTACTAGATCTAATAAGCAGGTTTAGCAAGGTTATGGGCAAGAAGGATGTGTGTGTAATAGATGTGTGTGTGAATATATACATTATATAGGTAATATATTATATATACATATAAATTTTTCTTCCTATGCCATCAGAAAATTTTTGAAAAAAGTTAGTACTATTTTTAATAGCATCAAAAACGTGACCCAGTCAAGGTCATGTTAAGGATGAATTTAGTTAGTTAAGGATGAATTTAGCAAAATATGTGCAGTGTTTCTTTTTTTTTTTTTTAAGATTTTATTTATTTATTTGACAGAGAGAGTGAGTACAAGCAGAGAGAAAGGCAGAGGGAGAGGGAGAAGCAGGCTCCCGCTGAGCAAGGAGCCTGATATGGGGCTCAGTCCCAGGATCCTGGAATCATGACCTGAGCCAAAAGCAGATGATTAACTGGACTGAACCACCCAGGTGCTTTTGCATTTCTATAATGAAAACTCTAGAACACTGATAAGAAAAATTAAGACTTAAATAAACATAAAGATAACTAAGCTTATGGTCTGTCAGGTTCAAATGGTAAATATGTCAGTTCTTCCAAAATTGATTTCTATGCTTAATGCAATCCCAAATGTAGTCTCAGCAAGCTTTGTGGAGAAATTCACAAATTTTAAAAATAATAATAAATAATTTATTAATAAAAATTTATTAATAAAAATAAAATTGAATGGCTGAAATAAATTTGAAAATAAGTTGCTATCATTACTCAAAAACAAAACAAACTAAAATTTTTCTCTCCTGAAGTTTGGCTGGTAAGCCAAAAAAACAAAAAACCAAAACCTTCAGAAACATTATTTTAGGTTGCTGAGTTATAATTCAAGTTGAATTCATATTCTTGTCAGATTTCCTACATGAAAGTTAAGAAGTTGATTAGAAAAAAAGTATAAATCTAAATACTGGAAGAGGACTGTTTGAAAGGATTTATATGATTTTTACTATCAACCCCCAAATCCCACTGAGCTCCCACAGCTAGCAGAATCAGCATCAGTCCCTCTGCCTTTTCTGATATAACAAGTCCTATAACTACATGGTCTTATTTAGTCACTTCTAATGGGGTTGCCAGCTCCTTTTAGAGCCCCCATCACTCTCCCAGTGAAGAAGACACATGACTAGGGACGGATCCCTACATGCCTACACTGCCAACTATAAGGTCAAACTTGAGAGGAGACAGCTTAATCACAAAATTAATGCTAGTTTTTCTAATTTAGTTACTTAAGAAAGGTGTGGGGGGAAAATGTGCCAAGGGTAGTATACATATAAGAAAGAAAGACATGGTCAGGACAAATTTCCTGGTGTGAGTATTCTTAGCAGAGATTCTGAGGAAGATGTGAGCACAAACATGGCAAAATGTAACCCCCTTTTCCTTTTCTCAGTCAGTTTGTTTAAAATTTCGTGGCCTCAAGTAAATTAATGTGGAACACATGTATTTCTTCATTTTATACAGAGGAAGAAATCTGAAGATTTGGGTAGACAGAATTTATAATGTATGACCATCTTCTTGATTACTTCTCCAAGAGAGCCCAGACTGTGTTCTCTTCACCATGGTATTGGAAAATACCTCAAAAAGAAGCCTCAGCAACAGTGAAATGACTGGAGTAGTGTCGGGAAAGGCCACTGAGAGGATGTGATTGCTGGTTGAACCAAGAGCTGGACCTGAGCAGTCAGAGGCTCCTCATCCTCTCCCTTGTCCTTGGAGTGTATGTCTGCCCACCGCTCCCACAGCAGGAGGAAGTGTTTTCAGAACACAACCTTGAGAGGGCAGTGTGTTGAGACTGTCTGGACACAACATGTGACTGAACTCACTGAAGCCTTCTTTACAAACTTTTAAAGTTCTAGTAAGAGGGTGAGGATATCTACTCGTCTTGAAGGCACCCAAGACAGCCTTACAAGTTAACTTGTTTATTAAACCTGCCATCTGGTTATCGGCCTCTTTCCTTAGTTTCTCCTTGCTCTCCGTGTATGGGGGCCAATTTCAGATTTTACCTGGGAAACTCCTCAGATTGAAAATCAACAAGTAACTACTTATAGACTGAGGGTGAATGTGAGAAATATGGCCACTGATTTGAGCTCAGTTACTTCAGTGAATCTGAGGGAACCCTGGGTGGCTAAGACTAAGTGACAGCACCAGGTGGGCATGGTTAATAAAAAAGGTCACTGGTAAGGAAGATAAAAACAGACTGATCTTTTCACAATGGCTAACTCATGAAGTTCCCAAAGCAAAAAAGAAATGGCCATGCCATTTAATGCCTACTTGATTTTCCACCTTGTTCTCGATGGAACCCAGCACCACATGCCTGCCCTTCTCCTTCAGCTCTAGGTGCCGCCTCAGCTTATCCGCCATCTGGGTGAGGTCCCGCTTCATCGCATACGCATCTTCCCCATCCCCATAGTACTTGGGCTCCACTTCGCTGATCTCTTCCTGACGTGCAGGGATACGTATTTGGCATTGAAGTTCTCGATCATGGCTCGCGAGGCCTGGTCCATCAGCTTCTGAGCCAAGCCGAGGCGCCGGTGGGAACGCTTCACAGCCAGCGACGTGATGTGTCCATGGGACAGAATGTTTGTGTCTCCCCAAAATTTCTATATTGAAACCCAAACCCCCGATGTGATGGTATTGGGGGGTGGAGCCCTTGGATGTGATTAGCATTACATAGGGTCATGAAGATAGAGCCCTCATGAATGGGATTAATGCCCTTATAAGAATTATAAGAAAGCTTGCTTTCACTCTCTGCTCTCTGCCACACGAGGACACAATGAGATCATAATCAGTGAATCAGGAAGCAGGCTCTCACCAGACACCACATCTGCTGGCACAGTGATAGGGGACTTCCGGCCTCCAGAATTGTGAGAAATAAATATCTGTTGTGTTAGCCACCTGGTTTGTGATATTTTGTTATAGCAGCCAGAACTAAGAAAATCTGTGTAAACAAAAAGGTCTATGTTTAGTGAACAGAATCCTTTATTGAGCTCATATGGTAGAGAATATGGCTTCTTATCCAATATTCAGTCCTGAGTCAGTTCACAGACCCAAAGCTTCTTGAATTAAAATAAGACTAAGTTTCTTTGAGGAAGTGTCACACTTTAATCTTCCTAACTTTCCCCAAGATAACCTTTAACAAATAGACATTGATTGGGAAAAGGGAAACCCCCAGACCATTTGGGTATTTGGAGGCACTTGTTCTGAACTAACTGTAGTCCCCAGGGACCTAGTAAGCCACTGGAAATCCTTCTGTCAGACGTGATTGAGTGATGAATTAGATGTTGCCCTGAATTCACCTCACAGGAGACATAGTCAGAAAAGCAATTCTGTGGTTATTTCACCAGTTTTTAAGACAATTTTTCCATAAAGACTGAGATAAACCAAACTCCAAAAAATTTGTTTGGATCAAGAAATTCAAATACTAGCAAAGCTTCTCAGAAATACAGATACGGATATAGATAGATGGGTACATGTATATATATGCAGCTTAGTTTTCATCATGAAATATGGATGGAAATTGGAGGCAAAGTAGAACTTCCCCAATTTTATTTGATTTTGCTCTTTCTGTTAAAAAGAATTATCTTCTGAGTCATCTCACTGGAGGGGAGCAAAATTAGGGTTTTCAAGCATTAGATATGTGATTGGTAGGAATGACTTTTGGGGTTCCTGACAAACCTGAGATTTGATGACTTTATGACTACAAAATTATCATAAAACTTCACCTCCATTTTTTATTCATTCTGCCCTCTGTTCCCCTTTCACTGTTTCCTTTCTATTTTGTTTTCAGCAAGCCTTCTGAGAAATCTGTTTCGATTCATTTATTCTAGACATTCAAATTTAAGATTTGACCTCTCACACAGTGGTTACCAGCCTATAGTGGTGCTAAATTATTTCATTTCTGATTTGATTTCATCTTGTATTTCCCAAGATAGACCCACAGAACTCTGTTTTCATTGACTCACTAACTTATTTAAAAATACATGTATTTATTATGTGTCTAGGGTGAACAAAGCATTATAGGAATAGGAGGGACTTGGAGAAATAATATCATGCATTTTGCCCTCAAACCAGATTGCCTATATCTCATTATCTAGAGGATCAGCTTCTGATTATTACTGAATAGTATTCTGTAATTCCTCTAAATACCATTCCTAAATATAACTTATAATGCTTTATAAATTCATTTAAATTTGAAACTGCAAATGATATTACATCTCATCTAATACAATTCAGTTTTTTTCATTAAAAAAAATCAAAGTCCAAGTATATAAAATCTTCAGAGTCAATCTACCAGAACTCTTTTTTATTGTGTTCCATGAACATGAAGGCAGAGAATGGAATTGTCATGAAGGCAGAGAAGTGTCTTTTCATTCAGTTATCTAGAGTTGATCTAGAAACTATGAGCATAGAAGTGAGTGTACTGACATACAGCTTGCTGCTTATTTCTAGCTTCTGGAACAATCCTCTAAATCAATGGTTTCCAAAAGCCTGCCTGCTGATTAATCTCAAGTGAATCATCTGCAGACTTAACAAAAGCTCAGGATTCATGGATCTTTTTGCAAGAAGTCTGTTGCATAATGTGTGTGGTTAGACTTTGGAATCTCTATCTTCACCTTTTTTGCCCCTTTTTTCACCATCACTGTGAAAGAGACGTTCAAAATTCATTTTACTTTTTCACACTTCTCTTACAATATTATTGTTTTGACAGTTTAGAATTTTTAGTTTCACACTATTCTTGAATCACTTCAGGAATCCTTACTGAAACTTCCTAATACAATGGTCTTTCATGTTATCTGTATTCACTTAGATTTATTATGCATTTCTCAGTGTTCATTCTTACATTGAGACTTTTGTTCTCCCTCAGACTTTTACTCTGATTTATTTTTGTTTGCTCACAGTTTTTCTTTTCTTTTCTTTTTTTTTTTGAAACCATTTTCTTCATTTATGATACCATGTGGATAGTATCTGAGTCCAGAATACCTTTATTTTGTCCAGAATTTTGGAACCTGAATTTCTTCAAAGCCCCCCTATTGAATTTGCTGCTACATTTGGGAACCAGTTGTAAATCCTCTGACCCATAGCACAGTTACAAATCTCAGGTGCTAACACCCTACCTAAGAATAATTACCCACTCTACTCTCCTCTTTCCTTCTCATGTAAACTGCTATTGTTAGTCCATTAAAGGCTGAAAATTGAAGTCCAATGAACAACTATACCTTTCTTAGGCATGTGTTTAATGTTGCTTGGATTACAAATTATCTCTGACAATGTGTTAATCTTGTTACTATAACTGTATGGTGAAACTCTTGAGAACAGGGATTGTGCCCTCCCACTGTGGCTAGTATGGCGGCTTATTAAGAGTGTGGTTCCTTGGAGTTTAGAAATTTGTGTGGAAATGTATTGATTAAATCTTCTTCACTTATCATGTTGTTGTAGAACAAAAAGTTATCTGCTATCTCCCAGAAATTGGCCAGTTGGAGTGTGCTCCAGTTATTCTAGTCTCCTTCTTATTATATTCTCCAAAGTAGTATTTGTACCAATGGGAACAGGACACCCCATTTTCTTCATGAAGACCGTATGCCTGTTCAATGATTATCCTTAGGGCGATCTTGAGAGGAAGCTCTTTCCATGTTCAGAGTCAGGTTAAAAGTCTTGCCAGTACCACCTTGGAGAGAGCAAAAGGGACTTGGATTGAGCTACTGAATGTATGATATTCGATGATGTCTGGAGTTCAAGAAGCTGGATCCACTCTTTGTTTTTCATATTCACATTTATAATTATGATGTTTTAAGTAACTACTTTTGATGTTATAATTATATAAGCAATAACTAAAGAAGATCATCCTGAAAAAGATTCTAAACCTTATGGGGATGACTAAAGACCTAATTTCCAACAAGTTTGCCATCTCCCTTCAATATAACTGCTGTGACCAGTGGGTGTACCTTCTTCTGACCCCTAACGCTTTGGGCAGGTTACTTAGCTGCCCCAAGTTTAAGTTCCCACAAGTAAAATGTAGACACTGTGTTCTGTATCCATAAATGAGGTAACTAACTGACATATACAAGTGGTCTGGAAAGTTCATAAAAATGTAAATGTATTATAATATGGGTCGATATTAATAATGACAACTATAAATATGAGATAAAGTTAAATATATGTACAGTGATTAAAATAATTATTAAATTATTAAAAATTCAAAAAATAAACTGGGACATTATAGCAAGAATTTTTGGAATCCAATGTCACAGAATATATATGACTGTTCAAGACATAGGTACTCAGTGATTAATCATCTTTTTTTTTCTTCTTGGTGGTGCAAAGGGAGAGGGAGAGAGAGAATCTTAAGCAGATTCCATGCCCACATGGAGCCTGACGTGGGGCTCAATCTCACAACCCTGAGATCATGACCTGAACCAAAATCCAGAGTCAGACACTTAACTGACTGAGCCACCCACATGCCCCTTGTTTTAATTTTTTATAAAACATCCTATTATTATTAATACATTTATGTAGTATCCAGTTTTTGATTTTTGGGAAAGGACTAGGTCTGGACCCAAGACAAGAGCACAAGTTTTGTATATATGTTTTGTATTAGTTTACTAGGGCTGTATATTAGTCTGCTCAGGCTGCCATTATAACACACAATGGAATAGGTGGCTTAAACAACAGAAATTCATTTCTCACGTTTCTGTAGGCTGGGACATCCAAGATAAAGGTACTGTCAAGGTAGGTTAATTCTGAGGACTCTTCTCTTGGCTTATACGTGGCAACCATCATGATTCGTGCTAACATCACCTCTTTCTGTGTGCTCAGAGAGACAAAACAAGAGAGAGCTCTTTGATGTCTCTTCTTATAAGGACATTAATACTGTCAGATCAGGACTCCATCGTTATGATCTCATTTAATCCTAACTGCTTCCTTAGAGGAACCATCACCAAATACAGTCACCTTGGGGATTAGGGATGAAATACTTGAATTTTGAGGGGGCATAAACATTCAGTCCACAACAGCCTGCTATTACAAATTATCAGAGACTGGGTGACTTAAACAACATAAATAGGCTACAAGTCTGGAAATCAAGTTATTAGTAGGACTGGCTTTCAAGATCTCTCTCTCTTTGGCTTGTAGATGGTTGTCTTCTCCCAGAATCTTCACACTGGGTCTTCTTTTTGGATGTGTCTGTCTTTAATTTTCTTTTCTTATAAAGATACCATTTACATTGGATTAGTCATAGGGTTAGGGACAACAGTACTGACCTCATTTTAACTTAACTACCTCTTTAAAGACCATATCTCCAAATACAGTCACATTCTGAGATTCTGGGAGTTAGGACTTCAGCGTGTTAATGGGGGTGAAGTACAATTAAGCCCATATAATGTAGGAAGCACCCAAGATAAGTGGGTAGGAGAAGAATAAATGAAACAAGATGGGATTGGGAGGGAGACAAACCATAAGTGACTCTCAATCTCACAAAACAAACTGAGGGTTGCTGGGGGGAGGGGGTTTGGGAGAAGGGGGTGGGATTATGGACATTGGGGAGGGTATGTGCTTTGGTGAGTGCTGTGAAGTGTGTAAACCTGGTGATTCATAGACCTGTACCCCTGGGGATAAAAATATGTGTTTATAGAAAGTGCCTTTTTAAAAAAAAGATTTATTTATTTATTTGAGAGAGAGAGACAGAGAGTGAGAAAGAAAAAGAGAGAGAGAGTCTTAATCAGACTCCTCACTGAGCACAGAGCCTGATGCAGGGCTAGATGTCGCAACCCTGAGTGAGATCATGACCTGAGTGGAAACCTAGAGCTGGCTGCTTAACCTTACTCTGCCATAGAGGAGCCTCAAAAAGTGCTTTTAATATCTAGAGAAGCTTATGATTTATCCCAATCAATAAATACTCAATTGATACATTCCCCAAAAATGACTATTATCTATTTATTTATAAACTAGGTCTCCAAAGGACAGCCATTTGATTAGTGAGCCCATGCTCTAATATTTGCTTTAATGTAATAAAATACATTCTTTAAAAAATATTCATAGTAAATCTATGATCCTCCTTTATAAAAGAGCATGTCTTTTAGTGTCCATCTAACCCTAGTGTGTACAGAGATTCTGGAATAAAATTTTCAAAGGATTGTTCAATAATTTACACTAATCGCTACTTCACACGGTGTCCCTCTTCTGTTAGTTTAAATAAGTGAAGATATTTTAAATTCCATCTTCCACTCCCAACAAAGAAGCTTTGCCTGCCTTGTGTGCATTCATTCAGTCAGAGAGAAGTAAAACTGACTGGCAGCTTTCTAGCCTCTTTTTTGTATGCAGAACCGCCTGCATGAGGCTAGTATTATTAAGGTTGAGTTTTGACATTTCAAAGAAACATTGGAAGATTTTGACCTCTTCTTCTGGAATTTGAAAGAGAAAGGTACTGATGAGTCTCTATTCACCTTAGCACGATTCTACTCTCCCGACTAACTAGAGAAAATTTTGGTTATGTGTCTTTTAAAACAAGATTTACTTCCTTTTCTAATTAACTGTCAAGAATAAACAAAAATAGTCTCCTCGATTTTTGCTCTCACAGGTAGGTTTTCTAGCCGGAGGAGCGACTTTACAGGCAAGGTCTCTGCTACTCACCCCTCACCATCATCACCCACAATTAAGACTCATTAAGATTTTCTTCACTTCCATCTTCCAAGGACAAAACTAATGCCAGCTATTACCATTTGTCTTATTCCAATAAGGAAACCTGGAGGGAGGGTGGGGGTGGGTTATGCTGAGAATTTCAGAATTTTCTTTAAAATCACAGGGCTAAGAAATAATGAGCTCTTAATTTTCTTTATCTTTGTGTGTATGTGTATAATGCTCATTCTCCCAACATTTTATATTCTTTTAGGCAAAGTTCACTTACTTTCCAGTGTGGGCTGGTATAGTTTTATTTTTCCACCAGTATTGGGGCAAATGTGTTGCTACTTCTCAGAACCTCCAAATCACCAGCCTTATGTATGGGAATATCAGTGAGACTATATGTTTAAGCACGCATATATGTATAGTATTATGTGAGTTTGTATATTCACACACCCTAAGTTCCCTACAAACTAAATCTTTATCAGCCACCAGCTAGAATTAGTGAGAATAGGTGCTTTAAGACATTGTGTCAGCTCTTGTGAGGATCTGACATCACAATTAACTCAATCTTATCTCATTTGAAAGGCAATAAAACTTTCCAAAGTTTTATCCTATTTACTTCCAGTGGATTGTACTGTTAACCTGGGAAGATGAAACTCCATGCAGAGTACCCCTTTTACAGCTCTTTTAAAATATAAAACACAAAGATAGACCAACATGCAAACACATATAGCCACACACACAAATTCCTGCCTACAAAAACTATATAGAATTTCTCCTTGCCTCCTATCAGGGAAGTTCTATTAAATAGCTTTTTCAGTATTATTCTCATACTCAAGAAATCTGAATAACTCTTCAATGTTTACAGAAGTCTTTGCAATGAAGAGCTAATTTTTATAGCTAATTTTTATATACTGAAATATCTCCATGACTGTGGACAGGATTTCTGAAAATAACATCTATAAGTTATACATGCGCCCATTACCATACAGAGCCCACCACCTTAGAAATATGTGGTAAAACACAGAAACATAATTAAGGGAAAGAAGGAGATGCAGAATCTGGCATTCTTTAGGGATGAATCAAGATCGTGCCTTGAGGTCTGTTGGTCTATTTATCAGGAATTCCTAACTTGTAAGATTTTTAAGCATAACATTCACAGTCCTCCATAATTTAATGCTTCCATACATCTCCATGCTATTTACCCCCACTGCTCCCAATACATGCCCTATTACTCCATAACTCCAGGGGAGCAGGAACCCTCTTGTGTCACCCACTAGTTTTCCCTGTACCTGTTTTTTCATATGCTAAACTCTCTCACCTCTCCTCTCTTTCCCCTTAATTCAATCCTCCTCAGTCTCTCAGTGGAACCAGGCTTCTTCAGAGGTGCTTCAGGGTCTCATGTAGGATTGTTGGGAAGGAAGAAGGATTTGTGAGGAGCAAGTGAAACCCTGGGCTCTGAGACCCTATCCTTTACTTCAACAAGAGATGATCTATGTAGGTTGGAAAATAGGAATGTAGCCTAAATAAAATCTGAAGAACCACTGCTATAAAACTCATTTCAAATGAGTCCACAAAGACACCTTCCTCCTGAAGGTCCTTATACCACTTTCTACAATTATGTGGCACTTACATTTTTATTTATATGGTTACATCTGCATATGCTTTCCTCTCCAAATTGAAATGCAGGGTTTTTTGTTTTTTTTTTTTTTTAATGCCAGTTGTATTATTTAATAATAATGGCATACTACAATGGATTTTAAAGACCTGCCCCCACTCAGTGCAACAGTTTGGATGTCTATAGCATTCAGGCTGCTTAAGTACCACACAAGAAATCTGTGCTTTCACACTTTCTGATCTATCCTTGCCTTTGCTGTGAAGTCAATCAATCTGTTAGCAAGCCATTAGTCTCACTTTAATTAATTACTTAACCTGTAAAATAGTCCTCTTGTTGGGAAAACTATATTTATGTGAGTGAAACAATTGAATAGTAATGCAAGATCTCATTTACGAAAAATGGAAGAGAAGGTTAGGCAATAGCTTACAAAAAAGAAAGAACTAAATCATACATGTTTAGTGCTATCGCATTTGCAAAATGCTTTCATGTTATCGCATTAATCAACTCCACAACCATTTCAATGAGACACTATTATCCCCACGTAAAGTTATGAAAATTACTTATCAGGGAGGTGAAGACTCTTGTCCAAGGTCATACAACACTAAGGAATGATCTAAACATAAATCATAATTTTAAAATCTCCAAATCCTCACTATAAATGTACTGAGCAATCAGAACAAAAACACCATAGTAGGGAATGGTTTCTGTGTTGGACCAGATGATAGACTATTAAAATAAATGAAACCGGTTGAAGAAAATCTTAAAAGAATCCTTAATTCTAATATTCTGCAAGTTTATTTGCAAGAGCTTTTCTGTGGAGATGTTTACATACTGACCCCAAGACATGCACATGTAGTTCTTTCTTTCACTAAGTTAGAATGCTATAAAACACGGACTCCTCCTTCAACACCTCTCTGCTTTCCACTCCTTCTTTGCTATTCCCCTCTCATTTTAGAAGAAGATGTGGCCCACTCATCATTTTTGCTGACTCCCCTTTTTATACATATATTCTTCATGCTATCTTGGTGTTTCACTGGAACTTCACTTCGTTAACTATTCCTTCCTCATACTTAACACTTTTCTCTCCCAATCCCTTCCTTCTTTAGATTATGCAAATCTTTATACAATAAAAAGTCTCAACCCTTTTTCCTCCTCAAAATACCTTTGATCTCTGTTTCTTTTTATAATCTAAATTCTAAAAATATTCTTCTTTTTCAGCATCCATTCCCTCATCATAAATTACTCACTGGTTCCCTTGAAATCTAATGCTTGCTCTCCTCATTTCACAGAAATAACTAGCTGAGCATATACTTGGCCAATAACAAATGGTCAATAACAAATACATTTCTCAATATCCTTACTGTATACAATAGATCTCATTTTTCACTCTGCTACTGGTTTTTCAGGTTTTGACTCAGGTTATAACTCCAAACTGAGGGGCATATAAAGTTCTAGAAATATAATAAAAAGTGATATCAGTGTAGGAAGGTCCGTAACTCTTAATCTCACAAAACAAACTGAGGGTTGCTGGGGGGAGGGGGTTTGAGAGAAGGGGGTGGGATTATGGACATTGGGGAGGGTATGTGCTATGGTGAGTGCTGTGAAGTGTGTAAACCTGTTGATTCACAGACCTGTACCCCTGGGGATAAAAATATATGTTTATAAAAAATAAAAAATTATATAAAAAAAGTGATATCAGTATAATTACTTGAATATAACTTCAATGAAGATATTAACTACATAGCAAATTGTGATAGTATCTAGTAAAATTAAAGATGTACACAACATGTTAGGCAGTAATTTCATTTCTACCTTCTACCCTAGAGATAGGCCATACATACGCTGCCAGGGGTATGCATTAACAATCATCAAAAGCACCAATCATTAAAATCATTAAAAGCACCAATGTCTATTAACAGTAAAATGGATATATAAATTAGAATAAAATAGAATACACAACATGGAATTAGGAAAGATGAAAATATTGCTACTACAATTAACAATTATTTAGTCCTAGCCATTCTGTAACCAATTGGTTTTATCTGTAGTTTCTTTTTTATTAAGTTTTACTGCGATGTAGTTCATATACCATAAAATCCACCCATTTAAAATATACAATTCAATGATTTTTAGTATGTTCAAAGAATTATGTAACTATCATAATATTAGATTATTTTTATCACCCCCAAAAGATATGCTGTACCCTTTAGTAATCAAGCCCCCTTCCAACCCAAGTTTCAACAGTCCTAGGTAACAATTTGTTTATTCTGTACATTTTCATATAGAGGGAATCATACAATAGGTAGTCTTTTGTGGCTGGCTTCTTTCACTTATCATAATGTTTTAAAGATTTATCCAAGTTGTAGCATGTATTGGTTATTCAAATAATATTCAGTTTTATTGATATACCATATTTTATTTATCAGTGCATAACTTGGTGAATATTTGAGTTATTTACAACTTTAGGCTGCTATAAATAATGCTTCTATAAATATTTGTGTACAAATTTTTATGTGGACATGTTTTCATTTCTATTTCATTTCTCATATACATCTAGGAATATAACTGATGGGTCATAGTCAT
The DNA here is from genome assembly GCF_022355385.1 of Mustela nigripes. Lineage (NCBI taxonomy): Eukaryota > Metazoa > Chordata > Mammalia > Carnivora > Mustelidae > Mustela > Mustela nigripes. The sequence goes on from NC_081564.1 coordinate 57,329,797, forward strand.
ATGATAATCCTATATTTATCTTTTCAAGGAACTGTTGGACTGTTTTCTGAAGTGCCTGTACCATTTTACATTTCAACCTGAAGTATATGAGAATTTCAAATTTTCTGTGTCCATGATGATATTTGTTACCATCTTTTTTGAGAGGAGAGAGAAGTTGAGACTGGATCGGGGAGCGGGGGGATAGTCGGAGAAACTGAGAGAGGGTATTCTCAAGGATGTGAAATCTGAAGACTCTGGGAAAAGCTACCTTCAACGTACCTTCCTTCTCCCCCATCCTAACTCTGAACTTTCTCTTGAGCCACCAATAACTGGAAACTTTTGCAACTTGGGATTAAGTAACCTTGGACTGTGTTCAGGTCCCAGCTGAGGGAACTGATGTAGGGTTATCTGTACTTGGAAAGCACATGGAACAGAGATCTAAAAGCAACAGATCCTGAGAAGAAATAGGTCTCCAGAGATCTGTGGGCCTTGGTGGATGGGCTTCCAATCGGAATCTCTCAGCATAAGGGGACTGAGCCTTTGAGGTAAGAAAACACCAAGAGATCTGACAGCAGAGGTGTCCTCCTGGTACCTTAACAGAAGATGGGCAGATTTCTGATTATACAGCCAACCTAAGGTGACAACAATGCTTGTGCCTTCCAGAATTTTCAGGATTCAAGAGAGTTATGGAACTAAAAATAGTGGATCTAAACCTCAGTATACAAACCAAATAAAAAATCTTCATCACATCTCAGAGAGAATATAGGATATAGAAAGAGGAAGATAAGGCAGAGATTCAAATAAATACCAATGGAAATAAACTTATCATATGAGTCAAATAAAATGCAAATTAAAAAATAAGGTTCATAAAGTTTTCAAGTGCTACACAAAAATATGTTTCCAGAGCTAAAATATGATTTTTCAGGGGCACCTGGGTGGTTCAGTTCATTAAATGCCTGCCTTCAGCTCCAGTCATAATCTCAGCGTCCTGGGATCTAGCCCCATCAGACTCCCTGCTTAGCAGAGTTCCTGTTTCTCCCTTTCCCTCTGACCCCTACCTCCCCGCTTGTGCTCTCCCTCTCCCTGTCTCAAATAAATAAATATAATCTTTGAAATATTTTAAAAAATATATGATTTTTCAACTATATAACCCATTATGTGAATTGAAAGAAAAGACGGCCATTATTAAGACCTCGATTAATGACCTATATGATAAGAAATACATCAAAACTCAGAGAAAAAGGAGACAACTATTATGAAAGAACAGATGAAGAAACGTGAGGTATATTGTTCAAATTGTAGTTTTAAAGAGAGAAACAGTGAGTTTTAGGAAAGTATTAATAATTAAAGAAGTAATAGAAGAACTGAAGAATGTATTAAGCATTGGGCAGGCTCAAAAAGTTTCAATCTAGAGTTATGAGAAAAAAGAAACAAACAAAAAATAAACAAAACACTCAGGTATATCTTATAAAATTCTTCAACCATTCTAATAATAACAAGAAAAATCTTATAAACTCATAGGTAAAATAACATGTTATTTACAAAGGAAAAATAAATCAGACTACCATTGGACTTCTCATCTGTAACACTGAGACATGGAACACAGTGCGATTATCATCTACAGATGAAATTAAAAACCCAGTAAATAGGTTAAAGTACAGATTTATAAATTGTGTTAAAACAGAATTTGTAAACTAAAAGTTGAAACCAAGGGAATTACTTAGAATGGAGCATAGAGAGATAAAGACATAAAGAGCAATGCAGAAATTTTAAGGCAAAAAGAATTATGAACTTCATTACATAAGAATAAAAGAAATAATTTATCAGGAAACCTAAAAATAAGCTTCAGATTACATAATGCAAAAATAGCAAAGATTGATAAAACTTTAAACATTGTCTAACCATAACCACACTGAGTTTAACATATACTTCAAGGAAATAAGAACAATTAGAAAAAATACAAATATATGAAATGATTAAATATGATTTTATGCATACCGCAACCAAACAAAACTATTTCTCTTTCTCTATATCTAAGGATTTACATAATTGTCTACTCATGTATATATCTACATATATATACAAATACATGCACAACTATATATATATATTTATATGTAATCATTTGGTTTTATACATGTATATGTATTTATATTTCAAGCATGTATAGAACATTTACAAAAATAGAAACAGACTTCTCAAAAAAATGCCTAATGATCATTAACATATAAACTATATTTTCTGGGACAAGATGAATTCAAATTGTGAGTGAACAAAACAAAGAGCTAAAAATTCCATTCATGAATTTAAGCCTCTCCTTAAATAAACCATAAATCAAAAAGATCATACTGATAATTAGAAAATAATTTTAATTGAATGATTTTATATATATATATTAGGTGAATATCTAAAAGATGCCAGAATAAATATTTGTAGCCTATAAAATAAAAATGGAAAATGAATGGTAGATGCTTTTGACTACAGAATTAGGAAAAAAAAATAGTAAATTCAAAGAAAGAAGAGAGTGAATAATGGAGGTAAGAGTAGAAAGTAATAAAGTATAAAACAAAGATAAAATATAAAGGACCAACAAAACAACAGATTTATAAACAAAGAAATAAGCCTTATAGAGCTTAATAAATTAGGAAAAAACTCTGCAATATTCACTCCAAATAAAGGAGGAAAAATAAGGAATTTTATTTATTTTCTTTTTTTTAAGATTTTATTTATTTATTTGAGAGAGAAAACCTATGAGAGGAGAGAGGTCAGCTGGTAAAGCAGACTCCCTGCTGAGTAGGGAGCTGGATGTGGGACTCAATTCCGGAACTCCAGGATCATGACCTGAGCTGAAGGCAGTAGCTTAGCCAACTGAGCCACCCAGGCACTCCAAATAAGTAATTTTATGAACAAAAAGAACATGTATGTGGAGCTGCTACAGACACCCCCCCCCCATCAACGTTGTACTTTTTTAACAATAAACTGAAAACTTAGATGAAATGGTCAGTTTTCCCAAAAGGGTATACATTGTCAAAGCTGACTCATAAAAACAGAAAACCTGAAATTATCAAGGCTATATTAGGTCTATATATTCTGTTCCCCATACCACCAGTCCCAGATGGTTTTCCTGGTGCATTTTTACAATTCTTCAAAGAACACTCCATGTTTTATACACATTTTTTTCTCAGGTGATAGATATGGATCATTGCCACCTCCATTCTGATCTGGGAAACCTTGATAACACATCCAGAATAAATCACAACACAAAGCAATATTTTAAAATAGTCTCAAATTCTTAAATAGTCACAAACTGTATCCAGAAATATAAGAAAAATTCATTACCAGGTTGAGTTTGTTCTAGAAATGTTATGAGGGTTGAACATTAGCAATTCTCTTAAAATAACCCATAGCATTAACAAATTAAAAGTGAAAATAATATGCTCATATTAAATTGATCTTAATAAATGGAGAAAAAGCATCAGTAAAATTCAACACTCATTCATAGCAAAACCTCTCAGCGAACTATGACTACAAGGAGACTTCTTTAGCTGGGCAAGGGTCACTCTAAGAAACCACAGTAACTATCACCTTTAGTAATGAAATATTAAAAAAATTCTCTTAAAAATTTGGAATATTGAAATATAATGCTTAATAGTGCTTTTCTCCCCTTACATTATTCTGAAATTTCTACAAGATGTAATTAAATAAGAGATAGAACAATTCATAAGGAAGAAACAAATTATCATAGATCATATATAAAGAATGCAGTATTAATCTTGGTATTCTAGTTTTCTGCTATGCTGTGCTATTTTTAAGTATTAAGCAACAGGCGATTTTAGTATAATGTTAAATATTTTATGAAATTCACGGTATGAATTCTTTACATACTGAAATATACTCAGCTATTCAGAAGATTGAAATTTGAAAATACTCAAGGCTCTGACCAAAAATCATCCTTTTTTAAAACAATTTAAAGCTTTAAAAACATTTAATATATCATTGCTACACATGGTCATTCATCTGAACGGTCCCTCAGATCTGGCTGACCTTTGTCTTGAACCTTGTAAAGAAACCTTATAGAGGCCCCTGCTCTTTGGGTACCTTTGTTTGTCTCTAGCACATATGCAATATGTGCACTTGGCTCTCCCTGTTCTTGGGTTCCACAGACATCTTTCTTATCTCTGCCTTTCTCTGTCACTCACCTACATTCCTTCCTTGTTTCTTGCTGATACTATTTGTTTATGCCTTTAAAGCTCAAAAGGGTTAGGCATTGTGGATACACAACTTAGAAAGACTTCCAGTTTTCTATTCATGCATATTTCCTTCCTGAAGGAAAATGGCTGAACTGACAGATGGATTGAATCACTTGAATGGCAGGGGATAAATCAGGGTGGATATAGATTAATAGTTCAAAATACTGTTAAGGCATAGAAGACCTTTTTGTAGTCCAATCAGAACCCATGGTCTGCACAATTTCAAAGTATGGTGACCAACTTCCAATTGTTCCTCTGATATTTGTGTCTCTGAGTGAGGGCTACTCTGGAACCTAGAAAGGTCATGATTTCTCTGCCTAAAACCCAGAAATGCTGGCAAATTAACTCCATCCCAATCTAGGAGCCTTCAATGACTCTTGAGAGGTGGTAACAAATTGACTCCAAAACACAAATATCAACATTTCCCCCAAAGAATTTAAATGAGGCTAAGAGTCTCATAATGTAATATGCAAGATGTCCAGGACACAATTCAAAACTACTTGGCTTATGGAGAACTATGACAACCTTAACTCTTCTGGGAAAGGATGACTAACAGAAGCCCATGTGAGAGTGATATCAGCAATATAGCAGAATAGGAGGTTCCAACCCTAGTTCCCCACAGAAACACTGATTTGACAATTATTTGTGGACAACCATACTTTCACAAGAGCTCTGGAATCCAGGTGAGAAATTATAGCATCTGGTGGAGCACTGTGTGTTCATAAGACATATAAGAGAAGACATACTGAAAGGACAATTTCAATTTACCCATATTACCCTTCCCCCAGGACCATGAAGCCTGGTTCCTAGACTTATGCCTTTGGCCCAGGAATTCTTCTGTGGGGAAAGGGAGTAGACTGAGATCCCAAGTAAACTGAGTGTCCAAGTTCAAGTATCAGCCCCAGTAAATTTTGTTTCAGCCATTCTAGTGAATGGGGAGCAATATCTCATCATGGGTTTAATTTGTATTTCTCTAATAATACTGAGCACCTTTTATGTCTTTATTTTCCACTCATATATCTTTTTGGTGAATTGTATTCTCACATTTTTAGCCCATTTATAATTGTGTTATTTGTTTTCTTATATGAGTTTGGGAGTTATTTATATACTCGATACAAATCCTCCATCAGATATGTGATTAGCAAATATTTTCTCACAGTTGGTAGCAAGTCTTTTTTTTTAACATCTTTATTGAGGTATCATTTACATACCACAAAATTTATCAATTTTAAGTTTACAATTTAATGATTTTTTAACAAATTTCCAGAGTTGGGCAACCATGGGTTGCTCATCCTTTTTTAAATCTTATGCATGGACATTGGCAACCAGTTTTAGTCTTGATTATTATGACTAAGCTTGTACTTTGAACTCTAATTTCAGCACCCAGGTTCCTGTTTTAACTATTCAGTGGCACAGTTCTTCCATGCTTGGTGTGATGGTCATACTTGCTAGGCACTGCTGTGACTGAACTTACAGCATCTGCATTATCTTCCTTGAGCCTTGCTTGAGTCACCAGAGGCTTTCCACCCACTATCAGGATATGAGCACCTTATCTATGTGACTTGCTTGTCCAGTTTCCTGTAGCTTGGAGTTTCCATGTCCTCTCCACAGTTCCTCTGTCTTTCTGGTTTAGAGAATCCCATTGCTCACTCAGTCTGGCAGATCACAAAAGTCCTAATTTTGACCTTCCTCTTGTGTCTTCCATAGCTCTTAGAAGACTAGATGTAAGGTGGTCCTAAATATAAAACTTGTTGTTGGGTATTATTTTTAAACTCTTGGCATTCCTCCTCTCTTTCTCTTATGTCTTTAAAACACTTCAAAAAGACCTGCAAAATTCAGAGATCCCATCTTCTTCTTTAAGCAGTCCTGTGTTTCCAAGTCATTTCCAGGGTATATAAGTCCTAAAAACTAGAAGTATGAATGCCAAAGAATGCATGATGGAAAGATGTTTATGCAATCCAGGGTAAGGCCTTTGTAGCTCAAAATGATGTCTTCAAATCCCACTGGAAAACAACAACAACAAAAACAAAAACAACACCACTACTCTGACCCTGAAGCAACAATTTTCTCTCCAACATGAAGAGTTCTGTGACTAGAACTGTCCTGATTTGCTGCAAATACCTTTTTCAAAGGATTTTGGTGTGCCTCATATTTAAGCATTATTCATGTTAGCAGAGAAATTAAATTCCTCAAATCCTATTTAAGGCTGGAATGGGAGGAGGGAAAGGAGAGAAGGGGGATTTACCCACTGATGCTAAAGTAGAAAACAGAGAGCATGGCTTGCAGCTGTTCAGCTCTGTCTTAAACAAGAAAACAAACCTCCTAACCAGCCACTACCAAACACCTTTCACTTGGTTCCCATGGCAACACCTCTATCCTCTGGTGCCCACGAAGTCTCTAATGCCTCCGACTAGTTGGATTCATTGGCACCTGCTCCCCTTGCCAGCTCTTGTCAAAACTTATTAGAATGAGAATCTTTTCTGATAGCGCTAGTGGGAGAAGAAAGCAAACACATTTAGTTCACTGGAGATCTCTTTCAACTCCCAGTGAGGCTAGCATCTTCCTAAGGCTTCCTAAGGAGGACAGTACTTGCCTGGGCTCACTGTGTCCTGCCCGCAGACATGAGCACACTGAAGAAGCGACCTAGCAGGGTGTGCCCCTCTGAAAGGCTGTCCTTTCTCAAGGCCTTTGTTCTAGTCTATGATACCCACCTCTGATGCTTTGCAAGGGAAGGAAAGAGTTAGTCCAAGGAGCAGGTATTCTGATCCTTCAGGTAACATCAACCAATGGGAACAGTTGCTGGTGATGTAATGCTCTTAACTCCTCCAGCTTGAGGACTTAAGGGTGGGGATTTGTGGGGGTTTGAATTTTCTCTGGCCTATATTGAACTAGATTTTTCTCTCCAGCTATTTATGTCCTGTCACTTAAGTTCAGGTTTTCTTGAGAATGCAAGGATGCTGCTTTTAAGACAGGATTCAGAGCAAAGCCAGACAAGCCGGATAAAACAGCAAGTGTGACAGCAAACTTTTGCCTATAATCCCGTGTTGTGGTTTTGTGTAGCTTCCTGAGAGAGTTTCAAGTGATGCATTCCCTCCCTCAACCTAAGCTGACCTCAAAGTTGAAGCAGCATAGATTCCTTGACACTTCTTCATCCCTTCAGATCTTCAATTCAGTCCATGATTCGCTATTAAAAATCCCCAGGGTTAACGGGGAACCACATGATCTTAGAGTTCTAGGGTGACCAAAATTCCCTGTTTGCTCTGGACTGATGGGTTTTCAGAAGCCTTTCCAATACTTAAAACCAGGGAAGTTCCAGACAAACCAGTTTAATTAGTCACCCAAAGCAAAGCCTATGATAAATATTTGGGGAAGGGGGGTGAAGACATTAGAATAAACTTTACCCAACAGAAAAATTCACTGTCAAACAGATACATGTAGTGTCACTTGAGTCTAATACTTTGATTCCTCTTAAAACTCATAATTTGAAATATATGTTCAATATTGATTCAGTGGAGATGGAAACAAAATCATCATATATACATATACGTGTGTGTGTGTGTATCTTTTCAAAGGTTTGTAGCTCTTGTGCTTATTATCTTCTTATCTTTTTATTTGTGCTCCACAAAGCAAATTTTGATTTTCAAAAGAAAATTAATAAATGTTGGGGAATTCACTGACTACATCATCAGTGGCAGAGTAGTGGAAGGGGTTTACATTGCATTTTATTGAAAAATAAAATTACATGTTACTTTGTCTAAGTTTCTTCTCTTGTTTATGCAGCAACTTTGTTTCCTGTACTCCTCTTTTCATATTTTTTCAGGACGGGTACCTTCATAAGATTACCACTCCAATTCTCCCTTTATTTGGGTGAAACAGTCATCTTTTGCATTACTTCTTTCTTCTAATTTATGTAACTCTACCCTCTAAGTATATTTAAGAATGTGGAAAACAGGGTACCTAGGTGGCTCAGATGGTTAAGAGCCTTAGGCTCAGGTCATGATCCCAGGGTCAGTGGATTGAGTGGCGTCAGGCTCCTTATTCAGCTGGGAGCCTTCTTCTCCCTCTGCCTTTACCTCTCTCCCAGTGTCTATCATAAATAAATAAATAATTTAAAAAATCTCAAAAAACCAATATGGAAAACATTATTTCTAGGATGTAGAATTTGTTTGTAATTAGCAAACAGGATCTGACTGTAGCTAGGACTCAACACTTTAAGAAAAATGCCAGGATTATAAGAAAAAACTCTTAATTAAATAAAGGAGAACAGTATTTTACTTGACTGAGTACTGGTAAAGACAATTTGTATTTTTATACTCCTACAGTTTAACATAAAAACGCAGAGATCTGGGTAATGAAACCCGAGTTAACTAACAACATAGTTCAGATTTGTCCTGGTCATTATCTTTTTCTTATTTCTTTCCACTATTATATTATTTTAAAAATCTTTTTGTTAAGGTATAACTGGCATATATTATATTACTTGATGTATAATTTGTTATTTTTATATATTGCAAAATATTCACCATAGTAAGTCTAGTTAACATCTGTCACTACACATACAGATTTTTTTCTTATGATGAGAATTTTAAGATTTACTTTTTTAGTACCTTTCAAATATGCAGTGCAGTATTATTGACTATAGTTGCCATGTTGTATGTTATACCCCCATGATTTATTTTATAACTGGAAGTTTATGCTTTCTGACCCCTTTCACTCATTTTGTCCTCCCTCTACTCTCTGTCTGTGGCACCCACCAATATGTTCTCTGTATTTATGAGTTTGTTTTGTTTTTTTATTGTATTTTTTTTAAAAGATTCCACATACAAGTGAGATCATACAGTATTAATCATTCTCTGTCTCAGTTCACTTAATATAATACCCTCAAGGTCCATTATGTTGTTGCAAATGGCAAGATTTCATTCTTTTTATGGCTTAATAATATATATATATAATTATATATATTATGTATAAAATATATAATGCATACCATTTATAATGTATACTATATATATATGGATATATATACACACACATATTTTATACACACACACACCCATATTTTCTCTATCTATTATCTATCCGTGGACACTTAGATTATTTTCCACAACTTTGCTATCGTAAATAATTCTGCGATGAACATGCGGGTGTATATCTTTTACAGTTAGCGTTTTTATTTTCTTCAGATGAATACCCAGAAGTGGAACTGCTGGATAATATGGTAGTTTTTTTTTTGTTCTGTTTTGTTTTTAGGAACCTCCATATTGTTTTCCAAAATTGCTGGACCAACTTATATTCCCATCAGCAGTGTAGAAGGAAGGAATCCCTTTTCTCCATATCTAGCCAACACATGTTATTTCTTTCTTTTTGATACTAGCCATTCTAACAGGTGTAGGTGATATCTCATTGTGGTTTGGATTTGAATTTCCCTGATTGTTAGTAATGTTGACAAACTTTTCATGTGTCTGTTGGCTATCTGTATGTCTTCTTTGCTATTCAGAATCTCTGCCCAGTTTTTTTTTTAAATTAAATTTATTTATCTTCAGCATAACAGTATTCATTATTTTTTCACCACACCCAGTGCTCCATGCAATCCGTGCCCTCTATAATACCCACCACGTTGTACCCCAACCTCCCACCCCCCCCGCCACTTCAACCCCTCAGATTGTTTTTCAGAGTCCATAGTCTCTCATGATTCACCTCCCCTTCCAATTTCCCCCAACTCCCTTCTCCTCTCTAACTTCCTATGTCCTCCATGCTATTTGCTATGCTCCACAAATAAGTGAAACCATGATAATTGACTCTCTCTGCTTGACTTATTTCACTCAGCATAATGTCTTCGAGTCCCATCTATGTTGCTACAAAAGTTGGGTATTCATCCTTTCTGATGGAGGCATAATTCTCCATAGTGTATATGGACCACATCTTCCTTATCCATTCGTCCGTTGAAGGGCATCTTGGTTCTTTCCATAGTTTGGCGACCGTGGCCATTGCTGCTATAAACATTGGGGTACAGATGGCCCTTCTTTTCACGACATCTGTATCTTTGGGGCAAATACCCAGGGGCATCATGTTACCTGATTTCAAGCTTTATTACAAAGCTGTGGTCACCAAGACAGCATGGTACTGGCACAAAAACAGACACATAGACCAGTGGAACAGAGTAGAGAGCCCAGATATGGACCCTCAACTCTATGGTCAATTAATCTTCGACAAAACAGGAAAAAATATACAGTGGAAAAAAGACAGTCTCTTCAATAAATAGTGCTGGGAAAACTGGACAGCTATATGTAGAAGAATGAAACTCGACCATTCTCTTACACTGTACACAAAGATAAACTCAAAATGGATAAAAGACCTCGATGTGAGACAGGAATCCATCAGAATCCTAGAGAAGAATATAGGCAGTAATCTCTGCCCAGTTTTTAATCGGATTATTTGTTTTTATGCTATTGAGCTACATGTTTTTTATTTATTTTGGATAGTAATCCTTTATCAGATATATGAATTGCAAGTATTTTCTTCCATTCACTAGATTGCCTTTTCATTTTAATATGATACAGTCCCACTTGTTTATTTTTGCTTTTGTCACTTTTGTTCTTGGTATCAAATCTGAAAAATCATCACCAAGACTGATGTCAATGAGCTTACTACTTATGTTTTCTTCTAGGACTTTTATGGTTTCAGGTCTTACATTCAAGTCACTCAAGTCCTTAGTTCATTTTGAGTAAACTTTTGTGTAAGGTATAGGATAATGGTCAAGTTTCATTCTTTTGCATGTGCTGTCCAGTTTTCCCAACATCATTTTTTGAAGAGATTGTCCTTTCCTCATTGTATATTTTTGGCTTTTTTGTTGCCAATTAATTGGCTGTATATATGTGAGTTTATTTCTCTATTCTGTTCCCCTAACCTATGTGTCCTTTTTGTGTCAATATTATATTGTTTAGATTACTATAGCTTTGTAATATAGTTTGAAATCAGAAAGCATGATACCTCTAGCTTTGTTCTTCTTTTTCAAGATTGCTTTGGTTATTTGGGATTGCCATTCCCTTCTGGGCTGTAAAGTTTCTGCTAAAACAAAACAAAACAAAACAAAACAAAAGAACCCAAAAGCAAACAAAACAAAACAAGATAAAAACAATCCCCTACCCCCAAAAAGCCTGAGATAGTCTTATGGGGGCTCTCTAATTTATAACAAGTTGTTTTCTCTTTCTGCTTTTAATATTCTTTCCTTGTCTTTAAATTTTGACATGTTGATTTTAATGTGTCTTGTTGTAGGTCTCCTTATTTGGCACTCTCTAGGCTTCTTCTTGTATCTGGAGGCTTATTTCTTTCTCCAGATTAGGAAAATTCTTAGCCATTATCTCCTCAAATAAGTTTTCTGTCCCTTTTGCTCTTTCTCTTCTCTTTCTGGGACTTTTACAATGCAAATGTTAATCTGCTTCATGTTATCCTATATGTCCCTTAAGCTATCTTTCCCTTTTAATTCTTTTCTTATTTTTTTATTTTCTTTCTTTCAAGATTTTATTTATTTATTTAACAGAAAGAGACACAGTGAGAGAGGGAACACAAGCAGGAGGAGTGACAAAGGGAAAAGCAGGCTTCCTGCAGAGCAGGGAGTCCAATACAGGGCTCAATCCCAGGACCTTGGGATAATGACCTGAGCCAAAAGCAGATGCTTAACAACCGAGTAATGAGGTGCCCTCTCTCTCTCTCTTTTTCTTTTTCCTTTTGCTGCACTGATTGGGTGCTTTCCTCTGTCCTATCTTCAAGTTCACCAATTCTTTCTTCTGCTTCATCTAGTATGTTGTTGAAACCCTCTAGCCTACTTTTCCTTTTGGTTTTTATTCTTTTGCCCTATGACTTCTGTTTGGAACTTTCATATATATTTTATCTCTGTTGAAGTACTGTGGTGATCCATTCTTCTCCAAAATTCTATGGGCATCTCTTTGACTATAACTTTGAACTCTTTATCAAGTAAATTACTTATCTCTATTTCATTAAAGCTTTTTTCTTGAGGTCTTATCTTGTTCTTTTTCTTGGAACATATTCTTCTGTTTCTTCATTTACTTGGATCTCTGTGTGAGCTTCTACATGCTAGAGGAGAGTCTTCTTTCCCAGTTTTGAAGGGGTGGCCTTGTGTAGGAGATGACCTTAATCATTCAACCTCTTCCTAGCATTTTGCTGTCTCTTAAACCTTTGTGATTATCCAAGCTGTGTATCTGTCTGTGTAGTGTCCTGGGGTGGTAGCCTTGTATGAACCATCTCTCTAAATGTTACAATTTTATGGAACTTTATGGAATCTTACACAAGTCCCCTGACCACCAGAAGGAGGTGATCAAGAAATCTCCTGTGGGCAACAACTGCAAAAAACATGGAACAAGACACAGAAACTGGGGTATTAAATGTGTATAAGAACTTCCTCCTGAGAGATGTGAGAGCTCTAAAGCACAGCAGAGGGAGAGCATGCAGACAGTGTCCCCTCTCTGAGGTTTCAGTACAGGTTTACAGCCAGCCTTTAGAAGTGTGTTTAATTAGAGGTCTGTTTTCAGGCTGCAGCTGTGATGATAAGCTAATAGGCATCTTTCCAGAAAGATTGTGCTCCTGGGTCTGCTGCTTTTTTCTGTGCCTTGGGGGTGCAGCTGATTAAGAACTCTTTCTCCTTTGGTTACAGTCCTGTGGGACTCACAAGAGTAACCCTGATGGCAACAAGAGACAGGCCATGCAGAGGTGGCCCCTCCAGTAGCTACAGAAATCAGGTCACCAGTAAAGGGTATTAGCTCCTTTCTGTAAGATAAACGTGAGCTAGAGTGAGACAGAGGATGAGCACAAAAAGTGTATTCATCAGCCTCTACTCTCTGAGTGTCCTTTGATATGCCCCCGTAAATGTGTCAAATCAGAAGCCTGCCCTTCAGGCCAAGCTACTGGATAAGGAAAGAGGCCTCTTTCTCAGAAAAACCGAGGGTGTTTTTAAGTCTGTTTTCTGTGCCGTGCCCTGGGAATGACATTTTGCCAAGAATTCTCTCTGTAACAGTCCCATGGGACCCAGGGATGCAAGGCTCCCCTGGCTTCTAGATCCCAGTGATAAAGGGGCATTTCCAGGGTGGCAGCTACAAAATCTGGGTTACCAGATATAAAAACCAGGGTAACAGAAATTTGTAGAAGCTCCCCTCTGGTAGGTACTGATGATTTGGAGTGTGGCAGAGGTATAGCACAAAGATGACCCCCACCAGCTGGAGCATAAAGATGCCACCTGTGGAAAGGGAAAGAAAAAAAAAAAAAAGAAAGATGGTGTTTGCCAGGTTTAGCAAGCAGGGAAAGCAGGAAGATGGTGCTTATCAGCTTCCATTCCTGGCAGGTATCATTTATAGGCCCTTATCCCTTAGACCTATGCTTTAAAATTAGGAAATAAGTCTCTTACACATAGAGTCTGGAGACTTTTTAAAGGGCTGCTTCTTGCTGGGGCAGGTGAGTCTGTGTGCAGGTCCTTATAAGAGATGTTTCTCCATTTACCGTAGCCATGTGGGTCTGGTTGGCATGAACCCTTTTGGTCTTGAAAGCCTGATGTTTTGGGGACACACCTTTTATGTGTTGGTCTTATAAGCTGTGATGCCCAGTGGGGGGTATGAACTTTTCACTTCTCAAGGAGAAGCTTTAGGTTTTGAGTTCCCTTCCTCCTGATTATGGGCCATCCTGCTGGGTATGGGGTTTATGGTGAGATTATGTCTCAGCCTTTCCTTGCTGCCTTGATGAGGTTTCCCTCTCATCCTCCTGATGTGAAGGGGTCATTCTGACAACTTTTAGGGTTGTTGTTTTTTTTTTTTTTCCCAAAGAAAAATTGATCCATATATAGCTATGGATTTGGTATGTCTGTGAGAGGTAAGTTCTGGATCTTCCTGTGCCACCATCTTAGACCAAAATCTCAGTCCCAGTCATTACTGAACATATTGCATAAGTGACCCAGGCACTTGGCTGGCTGGCCCACTTCAATAACTGGTTCTCCTTGATGCTATAACTTCAGAGGACTTAAAATTTTTTCTGGAAGTAACACACACATATATATAGTGGTTGAAAGGTCATACAAGTCTGTCTGTGGACTTAAGGTGAGCAGTAGCAATAATGGTGCCCAACATAAATGGTGAGACCACGAAGCCTCTAGAGGGAAAGAAGATTCATGGGCTTTGAAAACTGAGAAGGCATTGTTTCACTCTTTGAAAATTATTAAGTTTATATACCAGTAATATATATATTTTTACACATATGCTGTACTTTTATATTTAAGAAATATTGCAAGTATATGGTGAAAAAACTGTAAGATATACACATACTACAGTTTACCTACTATAATAAACAGCAGTCTCCTACTCCATGCTATCTCACCAAGAATTTGTGTTTCTTCAGCTGTTTAACTATGTTTTAAAATAACAAATTTATACTCTTATATCTTGATTTTTTAAAAATCCCTTCTTTGGACTTCTTACTCTGTCACAAAAGGTTTTGGCACTTATACAACCACCATCACACGTGGTGTGTGTGCGCACACACACACACACACACACACACACACACACACACATTGTATTTCCTCCTTAGATATACAATTGCGGCTTTTTTACTTTTTTTCTTTTATTTTCTCTTAATTATTAATCTCCCCTGAGCTCTCTATCAGAGATGTAAAACATCTTTAATTTCAGTCTCATCAAGATTAACTTGTCATAAAAAGTAAAATAGTAGTGCAAGTTTCCTTGGACATTTCCCTTCTGGAACCCTATGTTTAACTGCTACTATCTGAAATGACTGCTTTCTGAACCAGCTTCACAGCTGTCTTCCTGGAATCTCTAGCACTATTACCCTATGGATTTCCTCCATATTTCTTTTTGTTGCTAAGATCCCAGTTATTCCTTTTTCTGATGTCTGACACCATTTATACAGGCACTTTCCAGTTTTCATATATATGTTAGAGTTATCCTATAAATTTCTACAAAAATTTTCTACTGGAGTTTTGATTAGGATTTCATTAAATATATAGGTTATTTGGGAAGAAACTGACTTCTTGATAATGTCAGGTCTTCTAATTTCTAAACATAATTATTCAGGCCTTAGATTTACCATCAATGTTTTAGTTGCCAGAACACAGATCTTTCACATATTTCATAATATCTATACATAATATTTTATAGCTTGCAATTTTTGGAGTTATAATAAATGGCATTATACAATTAATTTTAATTTTCAACTGGTCATTATTAATCTATAAAAATAAAATTAACTTTTGTATATTGACTTTGTATCCTATGATCTCACTAAATTCATTGCTTAGCTCTATCAACTTTCTTGTGCATATTTTGGTATTGTCTAGATCTCTAAATAAAAATATTTTATTTTACCCCCTCCAACCTATATAATTATCATTCCTTTTTCTGCCTTATTACACCAGTTAGAATCTCAAGTGTGATGTTGAGTAAAAGTATTAAGAGTAGTAAGAGTGAAGATTTTGTCTTCTTCTAATCATAGATCACAAGTGTTCAGTCTTTAAGTATGATGTCAAGTGTAGGTTTATTTATTTACTTATTTAGATTTCATTCATCACCTTATCTTTCAATTTGGGTAAATTATTTAAAACTGTTTCTTTAATTTTTCCTTTGCATTTTTCTATTTCTCATTTTAAAACCCAAACAGCTAAATATTGTACATCTAGTATTGATAATCTATTTTTCTCCTCTTTTTATCTCTCCTTTTAACAGTTTGTGATATGATTTAAAAACTGTAGAAGTCACCCACTTTTTAAAAATTTATTTAGAGAAAGAGAGAGAAAGAAAGGGGAGGGTCAGAGGAAGGAGAATAAGAATCTCAAGCAGACTATCAGTCAAGGGCATAGTCTGACATGGTGCATGATCTCATGACCTTGAGTTCACAACCCAAGCTGAAACCAAGAGTCTGATGCATAACAAACAGCCACCCAGGTGCCCCACAGTCACCATTTTAAGTTCAATGGTACTTATTAGTACATTTATAGAATTTTTTACATTCAATTTTAGAACATTCCCATCACCCCAAAATAAATCTTCAGACTCCATGGCAGTCAATTCCTACCTCTAGACTCAGGCAACTTTTAAGTGGATATCCAATTGCTCTAGCACAATTTATGAAGGAAAATAATCTTTTCTTTCACTGAATTGCCTTAGTAGCTTTGCAAAAAAAAAAAATCACTTGAGCATACATAAAATGATTTATTCATGTACTCTTTACTCTGTCCTTTCACCCATATGCTGTTTTTTCTTATGCCGATTATCACACTGTCTTGATAATTATTGCTTTATATGTTTTAAGGTCAATAGAGTCCTCTCATTTATCTTTTTGTTCAATAATTTTTGCAATTTTCAAAAAGATTTTATCAAATGCTCAAAGTTTGTCAACATCCCCCAAAAAATATCAGCAGAGATTTTTATGGAGACTGTGTTGGAACTATAAATCTGCAATTACTTGTGTAATTGTTCCTATATGGTTAATGCAATATTTATCTCTGGCAGCTTTCAAGGTATTATTTTTATCTTTAATTTCCAGAAATCTTACTTATTTGTGTTTGGCATAAATTTAAAATTATTATCATTAATCCTATGGAGTCGCTGAGCTTCTTAGACTGTATGTTTATGTGTATCTCAAAATTTGGGAAGCTTTTAGATTATAATTTCTTCAAATATTTTATCTGCTCCAAACTCTTTCTCCTCTCCTGAGATTTCACTAACCTCTATGTTAGACTTTTTATTAATGTTTCAGGTCTTTAGGTTTCTCTTCTTTCTTTTCTTGTCAAAGTCATTTTATCTCTGATGTTTAGATTAGAAAATTTCTATTTATCTACCTTCAGGTTCACTGATTCCTTCTTCTATCATTTCCATTCTTTTTTTTTTTTTAAGAGATTTTATTTGACAGACAGAGAGAGAGAAGGAATACAAACAGGGTGAGTGGAGGAAGGAAAAGCAGGCTTTCTGCTGAGCAGGGAGCCTGATGCAGGGCTCATCCCAGGACTCTGGGATGGAACCTGATGCAGGGCTCGATCCTAGGACCCTGGGCTCATGACCCAAGCTGAAGTTAGACGCTTAATGACTGAGCCACCCAGGGGCCCCTATCATTTGCATTCTTATATTGAACCAATTCGGCGAGTATTATCTTATTCTAAATTTCTCTGTTCTTTTTTATATCTTCTAATTCTTGGCTAAGATATTGGTTTCCATTTTTTCAAGCATGTGTGTAATCACATGGAATATTTTGATAGCTGCTTTGAAGTTTTTTAAATAATTCAAACATCTGTATCACCTCTATGTTGGGATCTGTTGATTGTCTTTCCTCAACTGAGAAAATTTGTCTGGTTTTGATATGGCAAGTAAACTTGGATTTTATTCTAGATATTTTTAGTATTATGTATGAAAATGTAGTTTCTATTTTAATATTATATCTAACAGGGAATCAGCTTATTTAAGTCTAGGATGCATAATCCTATCACACTTTTATAGAATGTGGTTCAATTGTTAATTGAGTTTTCAAAATCATGTAGAGCTTCTGGTCTGTCCATTTGTATGATATCCAGATGCTAATCTGAGACTTGGGCAGTATTCCATACTGTAGGTCATTTATCAAAACCTTGGTGTATTGATTCTGGTTTATTTCATCATGGGATGCTCAGTGTTTTATTACAGCTTTATACACAGGTTTAAAGAATCCTTTTCACTAGATCTTCTTCTCCATAATGCACTCACATACTCAATGATAGCAGGTGAAGGTCCTCACCTTAGTGTCTAAATTTTCCTTTATCTCACCCAGGAACAGAGAAAAAAGCCATCAAGAGAAAAACTCATGGATAAAAATTATGTGAAAGATATGCAACAGGGTTTCTTATATACCCCAAATTGCAAGGCTGTAGAGGCAGACAAGTGACAGCTACACTATCTGCGCAGTACTAGAGTCCATGATGAAAAATGTAAAAGGAATTGATGAAGTATCTGACCAACCTGAGAACAAATGAACTCCCAAAGGTAAAAGACATTCACTGGAAAGACTGACAGGCCAGGGGTACCTGGTTGGCCCCTTCAGTTGAGTGTCTGACTCTTGGTTTTGGCTCATGATCTCAGGGTCCTGGGATCAAGCCCCACGATGGGCTCTCTGCTTACCAGGGAGTCTGCTTGAGGATTTTTCCCCTTCTCCCTCTACCCCTCCCCATGCTCTCCCTCTGTAAAATAAATAAGTATTAAAAAAAAAAAAAAAAAAAGATTGGCAGGCCAGTTTGAGAACAGTAGC
The DNA here is from genome assembly GCF_022355385.1 of Mustela nigripes. Classification (NCBI taxonomy): domain Eukaryota; kingdom Metazoa; phylum Chordata; class Mammalia; order Carnivora; family Mustelidae; genus Mustela; species Mustela nigripes. Next base: position 57,348,315 of record NC_081564.1, read on the forward strand.
TAAAAATGTAAAGAGTCTGGGAGTCAAGATGGCATGGAGGAGTAGCAGGCTGAGATGACATCAGGTAGCAGGAGATTAGCTAAATAGTTTATCAAACCATCCCAAACACCTACACATCCAACAGGAGATTGAAGAGAAGAAGAGCGGCAATTCTAGAAACAGAAAATTGACCACTTTCTGAAAGGTAGGACCTGCAGAGAAATGAATCCAAAGCGATGGGAAGATAGCCTGCAGGGGAAGGGGCTGGCTCCTGGCAAATGGTAACAGAGTGCAAAATCAGAACTTTTAAAAGTCTGCTCCACAGAGGGACATTGCTTCAGAGGCTAAGTGGGGGTGGTTCCCATGCAGGAACAGTGTGGTCTCAGGTCCTGCAGGGTCACAGAAGGATTGGGGGTGTCTGAGTAGCAGAGCTCACAGGTATTAGAGCAGAGAAGCTAGCTACAGGGATGGAGCTGAGGAGTGAGCTCTCAGCTCGGGGTTACCTTAAATTGTGATCCAAAGCACAGTCGGACCTCTGATCTTTGAGCAGGGACCCCACAAGTGACAGATTCAGAGAAACCCTCCCCTGGAAGAGCAGCAGGGATCGGATGGGTTTGGAGACTCTAGGCAGGGCTGTGTGCCAGAGACAGAGACACTCGGTCACAGGCCGGGTGAGCTCAGAGCACAGCTGGAGGCCAGGGAGGTGGGCGTGATTGAGCACTTTTCTCCAAGGGTGCACTGAGGAGTGGGGCCCCAAGCTCTCAGTTCCTCTGGGCCAGAGATTGGGAGGCTGCCATCATCATTCCTGTTCTCCAGAGCTATACAGAAAGTGTTCAGGGAACAAAAGATCCCAAAATCGGACTGCAGCAGATTACTTAGCCAGGCCCCTGGCAAGGGCGGTGCAATTCCACCTTAGGCAAAGACACTTGAGAATCACTACAACAGGCCCCTTCCCAAGAAGATCAGCAAGAAATCCAGCCCAGACCAAGCTCACTTATCAAGAACAGAGAATTCCAGAGGATGAGAAAGCAAAGAATGGAGTTCATGGCTTTCTCCCTATGATTCCTTAGTCTTGCAAAGTTATTTTTTTTAATTTTATTTTTTTTCTATTCTATTTTTTTTTAACTTTTACTCCTTCCTCTTTTAACTTTTTTAATTAGTTTGTCTTAACAATACCTTTCATTTAAAAAAATCTTTTTGAAACTTCATTATTATAGTCATATTTTATCCTTCATTGTATCTAACTTTATTTTTGGTATGCACAAAGAGTTTTTTCTTCTAAAAAATTTTGGGATACAACTTATTCTAGTAGATCAAAATATATCCTAAATCTAGCACAGTGCTTTGTTCTAGTCTCCAGCTTGAGCAAATTCTCTCCACTTTCTTTTTCTTTCTTTTCCCAACCAACTTATCTTATCACTCCTTTTTTAGAATTTTCTTGAAATAGTCATCTTTATAGTCATATTCCATCTCTTCAGTGTTTACTCTCCTTTTGTATATATATGTTTTTTTTCTTTAAAATTTTGGGAGGTAGTTTCTTCTAAGAGACCAAAATACTCCCAAAATTAAGTGGGCTGCTCTGTTCTATTCACCGGTCCAATATATATATTTTCTCTCTTTTTTTTTTCTTTTTATCCCTCTCCCCCCACCCCATGATTTGGGGTATCTTCTGATTTGGTTAATTTTTCTGGGGTATTTGCCACCCTTTTAGTATTTTATTCTCTCCTTCATATATTCTTATCTGGATAAAATTACAAGGCAGAAAAACTCATCACAAAACAAAACAAAACAAAAAACAAGAGGCAGTACTGAAGGATAGGGAGCTAATCAATAGGGACATTGTTAATATGTCAGATGTAGAGTTCAGAATGACAATTCTCAAGGAGCTAGCCGGGCTTGAAAAAGGTATGGAAGATATTAGAGAAACCTCATCTGGAGAAATAAAAGCCCTTTATGGAGAAATAAAAGAACTAAAATCTAACCAAGCTGAAACCAAAAAAGCTATTAAAGAGGTACAATAAAAAATGGAGGCTCTTACTGCTAGGATAAATGAGACAGAAGAGAGAATTAGTGATATAGAAGATCTAATGACAGAGAATAAAGAAGCTGAGCAAAAGAGAGACAAACAAGTAATGGACCACAAGGGGAGAATCTGAGAGATAAGTGATACCATAAGATAAAACAACATTAGAATAATTGGGATTTCAGAAGAAGAAGAAGAAAGAGAGAGGGGGGCAGAAGGTATACTGGAGCAAATTATTGTAGAGAATTTCCCTAATATGGCAAGGGAATAAGCATCAAAATCCAGGAGGCACAGAGAACCCCCCCCTCAAAATCAATAAGAATAGGTCCAGACCCCATCATCTAATAGTAAAACTTGTAAGTCTTGCTGCCAAAAAGAAAATCCTGAAAGTAGCCTGGGACAAGAAGTTTATAATATACAATGGTAAAAATATTAGATTGGTACCAGACTTATCCACAGAGACCTGGCAAGCCAGAAAGAACTAGCATAATATATTCAGAGCACTAAACAAGAAAAACATGCAGCCAAGAATACTATATCCAGCTAGGCTATCATTAAAAATAGAAGGAGAGATAAAAACCTTCCAGGACAAACAAAAACTAAAAGAATTTATAAACACCAAACCAGCTCTACCAGAAATATTGAAAGGGGTCCTCTAAGCAAAGAGAGAGTCTAAGAGTAGTAGACCAGAAAGGAACAGAGACAATATACAGTAACAGTCACCTTACAGGTAATACAATAGCACTAAATTCATATCTCTAAATAGTTACCCTGAATGTAAATGGGCTAAATGCCCCAATCAAAAGACACAGGGTATCAGAATGGATTAAAAAAATAAAACCCATCAATATGCTGTCTACAAGACTCATTTTAGATCCAAAAACACCTCCAGATTTAAAGTGAGGGGGTGGAAAACAATTTACCATGCTAAGGGACATCAAAAGAAAGCTGGGGTGGCAATCCTTATACCAGATAAAGTGGATTTTAAGCCAAAGGCTATAATAAGATATGAAGAAGGACACTATATCATACTTAAATGATCTGTCCAACAAGAAGATCTAACAATTTTAAATATGTATGCCCCTAACATGGGAGCAGTCATCTATATAAACAAGTTAATAAAATCAAAGAAACACATCAACAATAATACAATAATAGAGGGGACTTTAACACTCCCTCACTGAAATGGACAGATAATCCAAGCAAAAGATCAACAAGGAAATAAAGGCCTTAAGTGACACAGTGGACCAGATGGACATGACAGATACATTCAGAACATTTTATCCCAAAGCAACAAAATACACATTCTTCTTCTTCTCTAGTGTACATGGAACTTTCTCCAGAAGAGATCATATTCTGGGTCACAAATCAGGTCTCAATGGTATCAAAAGATTGGGATCATTCCCAGCGTATTTTCTGTCCACAATGCTCTGAAGCTAGAGCTCAATCACAAGAAGAAAGTTGGAAAGAACCCAAATACATGGAGGCTAAAGAGCATCCTTCTAAAGAATGAATGGGTCAACCAGGAAATTAAAGAAGAATTGAATAAATTCATGGAAACAAATGATAATGAAAACACAATGGTTCAAAATCTGTGGGACACAGCAAAGGCAGTCCTAAGAGGAAAATATATAGTGAAACAAGCTTTTCTCAAGAAACAAGAAAGGTCTCAAATATACAACCTAACCCTACACCTAAAGGAGCTGGATAAAGAACAGCAAAGAAAGCCTAAACCCAACAGAAGAAGAGAAATAATAGAGATTAGAGCAGAAATCAATGAAATGGAAATCAAAAAAACAATAGAACAAATCAATGAAACTAGGAGCTGGTTCTTTGAAAGAATTAATAAGATTGATAAACCCCTGGCCAGACTTATCAAAAAGAAAAGAGAAAGGACCCAAATAAATAAAATCATGAATGAAAGAGGAGAGATCACAGCCAACACTAAATAAATACAAACAATATAAGAACATATTATGAACAACTATACACCAGCAAATTTGACCATCTGGAAGAAATGGATGCATTCCTACAGACATATAAACTACCAAAACTGAACCAAGAAGAAAAAGAAAACCTGAACAGACCCATAACCAGTAAGGAGATTGAAGGAGTCATCAAAAATTTCCCAAAAACAAGAGCCCAGGGCCAGATGGCTTCCCTGGGGAATTTTACCAAACATTAAAGAAGAATTAATTCCTATTGTGCAACTGTTCAAAAAAATAGAAATGGAAGGAAAACTTCCAAACTCATTTTATGAGGCCAGCATTACCTTGATCCCAAAACCAGACAAAGATCCCATCAAAAAAGAGAATTACAGACCAATATCCTTGATGAACACAGATGTGAGAATTCTCACCAAAATACTAGCAAATAGGATCCTACAGTACTTTAAAAGGATTATTCACCACGAACAAGTGAGATTTATTCCAGGGCTGTAAGTTTGTTTCAACATCCACAAATCAATCAATGTGACAAATACATTAATAAAAGAAAGAACAAGAACCATATGATACCCTCAATAGATGTTAAAAAAGCATTGGACAAAGCACAGCATCCTTTCTTGATCAAAACTCTTCAAAGTGTAGGGATAGAGGATACATACCTCAATAGCATCAAAGCCATCTATGAAAACCCACCGTGAATATCATTCTCAATGGAGAAAAACTTAGAGCCTGCGACCTGAGATCATTACCTGTGCCAAAACCAAGGGTTGGACGCTTAACTGCTTAACTGACTAAGCCACCCAGGTGCCCCAAAAGTTTAAGATCCATTTTGAATAAATATTTTTGAAAGGTCTATGTCTAGATTCTTTCTTTTTCTCCTTTCCTTCCTCCCTCCCTTCCTTCTTTCCTTCCTTTTTTCCTTCCTTCCTTCATTTTTGTATGTGGATATTCACTTGTTCCAGTATCATGTGTTTGAAAAGACTATTCTTTTCCATCAAATTACTGTTCCTTTTCCGTCAAGTAACCTTTGTTCCTTTGTCAAAGGTCAGTTGACTATATTGGTAGGTATCTATTCCTGGGCTCTCTAATCTATTTCACTGACACATTTGTGTATTCTTTCAGCAGTATCACACTGTCTTGATTATACCTTATGCAAGTTTTGACTTTGTGTAGTGTCAGTTCTCCTTTGTTTTTCTCTTTCAGTATTATTGTGGCTCTATTGGGTCTTTTGCCTTTTCATATGAACTTTAGAATTAGCTGTCAACACTCACAAAATAACTTACAGGAATTTAAGTTGGGAAAATACACATTTTCAAAGTCACAACATTCCCTTTAAGCATTAAGACTCCAAGCACTCTGGAGCTCAGAGTCTGTAAAATCCTTTCTCTTCAGTCATACCTACGCTGATGCATTCTATCAAAGTGTGGGAAAAATCACATGTTCCACAAGATGTTCTAAAATTCTACCAGCAAAGCAGTATGAGAACTTTATTCACATAAAACATAGAAGCACTATTAAGGCACCATTTTGGGTGAAAAAACTGTTCTGCACAAATCAATATCTTAGACAGCTGAAGATTACTTTTAAGAGGTCTGCAGATTTCAAAGAACTCGAGTCCCATACCAAAAAGGAAATCTCTCCTTTTTACTCCTCCATCTCTCTTTTTACTCCTCCTCCTCTTTAGGTTCTTTGTGCAGAATTAATAAGACTCTTTAATCTAGAGTAGGAAAACAAAGATGGGATGTATGTTGCTGAGATAAAGAAGAACATCTAACCTAGAAGAAAGAAAAGTTAGAACATGTACTGCAAGGGAATACAAAGAATTCAAGAAAAGAAATTGTCAGACAGAAAAAACCCTATAATTTCACAATATACTGATATAGCTGAACAGGGATTTCACTGCCTGAGTGGAAATGAGGGAGAGGGTGGTTCAGAGAGAAGATGGTGAGGCTGAGTTGTGAAGTACCCAACTATGTCAGGGGAAGGTCACTTGGAGAATTAGGAGGTAAAGGTTTGGCATTAGCTACTCTACCAGAAGTGCTGACTTGCTTCTATCAGTCGGGCTAGTGATATGAGAAATAATAAAAATAGCAGATCCTAACAGGTCCACTTTTCAGACTGTTAAATGATTAGTGTGCTGGGAGAATTTGTTACTGGGATGGATTATAGAGTGGGCAAATCCTGCAAGCTGGAAGACTTTCACACCAGACATGTTGTTTTAAAACCACCAAATTCCTTTTTTTTTTTTTTTAGTGTTGGGAATAAATATTTTTCTAGAAAATAATTCTAAATTAGTCTCTACATTATTCAACTGCAATGCTTTTAGTAAAGGAGTTGCTCAATAATTTGTTGAATTGTTTTAAATATGTTATGAGGAGCATCAATTAAAGTCTTCTTGGTGACTTGGGGTTATCATAATCAACATCCTTGTTGACTGGAGCTATAATGCAGCTGTCTCCTCAGGCTTTCTGGTGAAGTATGAGGAGCTATTTGTTCTAGCACTAAGTAGATCACATTTGAGAACTTTGGGAGTTATTTTTGTTCTTTCCCATGTCTTTCTGGAAGTATTCACTTCTTCGCTTTCATTCTTATTTCTATCAATCTTGCTTAACTGTGCAACTGGCTGTTTTTGGTTTCTATATGTTGATATTAATCATCAAAGTTATTAATTACTTTGAAATATAAAATCACAGAATGTTTAGATTTTGAGATAGGGCTTTTCAGCTGTGGATCATGATCCATTAATGAGTTGGGAAATCAATTTAGTGGTCAGGATGAAATAGAAAATATCATTGAAAATATTTTGTTCATCACATGTTGCAAGTGTAAATTTTTTGTGAAATCCAGTATTGGTATGATGGTAGAAAATGTAAACTATGAGCTATTATTTGAATGTAACTCATAGCAAGAAATAACTGAATAAATGTTAAGGCATTGGAGCTTTGATGTGTCTTTTTCCCCCAGCTGAATCCTTGTAACTTCTTGATTTCATTGCAGGACACTGAAGGATAAGAATGTTATTTCCATGTAAAGTCTCTTCCTCTTAACTTTAATTTCATTAGGGGAGGGACCTTTGAGATCTCTGATACCTATAATGGAGTTTGAGAATCATTACAAATCTGACATCTTCTTTAGGTGATGGTTATGACATACACCCGCTCATCAACAGTCTCAGAAGTAACAGCAAATAGCAGAGAGAAAGAATGGGAAGTGTTCCATGCAGCATTTTGGGTTGAAATATGGGTCTGGACATGCTTTCATTTTGGAAGACAGCTTTACTTTGCTAGGAGTGGCAAAATAGTGGCAAAATAGCCTCAGAAAAAGAGTGGAGGTTTCCTTAGGGAGGGCAGGTAGCACTTTCAAATAAAGGTATAACTGGAGTCTTTGAGATTGCTTTTGTGCCCACTTCAACTCACTATGGAGGGAAGTCTGATGGGGATCCTTGGCAGGGAGTCTAAACAGAAATAGTAAGAGCATCTTACTGCATTTCTGTGAACCTTAAGTATGAGATAGAAGTCAGCTAGGCAGGGCACAGGTTAAAAATAGGAACAGAAACTTCCAACTCAACTGACAGGCTAGATATTTAAATATTTATAAAACAAAAAAGATGATGATAAGCTGATGATTAAGATTTTATTGGTTTTACTCCTTTCTAGAGGTCTGAGAGGAAATATAGACACTTCTATACCTCCTGATATTTTCTTCACACCCCTTCACTTTTCTTGTCTCCATTTGCTTCCTTTTATTTCTTTCACCCTGATAAAGAAAGAAAGAAAGAAAGGCCCTAATATGATTAATTATTGATTGATTAATGTATTAACAAACTCTTGGTGCCAGTATTATAAGAGTCACTGGGATAGGTACTTTGAAGGAAACAAGGCTATATAAAAGACTTTTGCTCCAAAAATACATAATGCAGGGTGGTCAGGACATTTGGAATACAGGAGGAGGGGGTTCAGCCCTCCATTTTCCTGTGGTCCAGATAATATGCATAACACAATCCACAAATGTACTTTTTTTCAGAAGAAAAAACAGACCAGGAATTTTTTCTTATTTTAAGTTCATCTGCTAGATCTCTATTTTTATACTATTAAAACCTAGATAAACCTACTTGGTATAAAAAATATCTAGCTTGATTGCAAAAGGCCATATTGTGGCCATATTTTTTACACCTACAACTCACTGTGAGTTTATCTGGAATAAATCTAGGTGTTCAATAAATTGGGAGGCATGGTTCCTTCCATGAATAATACAAAACCTCAAGAAGATTTTCCAGAAACTCAGCCATCATTAGAATTATTCAAAGAATGAAAACTTCTCCTGAAAGGAATTCCCAATAGCTCATTTGCTATGTAAACAAATCGTGTGTCCTGAAGGTATGGTTGGAGTACATAAAATATTAAAATGTTGACACCTGATAGATTCTAGGAAGAAATTTAAATTTATAGGCGAGCATTTCCTGGAGCAGTGGGAGACCCTTATAGTTCAATGAGTCTTACATTAAAAATAAGACAAGGTAAGATAAATTAGCCCAGAGGATACTACAGGCATGAATTTTATGCCCAGTACCACCATGACTGTGGTTATGGGTACCCTTTTGCTCTTTTGGAATTGCAGGAAATGAAGACTACATCTACCAATTAATCCATGCAGATGCAGCTACTTTGTGTCACTGAATGGAAGGTAGAAAGAGGCAAGGAAGAGGATGAGTGGAAAATGGAACTGAATGATGACAACACATGATTATCATAAAAGTTATAATTAACTGAATCCTTTCAGTATAATTACTGTGATGCATGTTTTCATGTGACTTTTCTTATGTAATTGTTAAGGTAAGCCCCTGATGTAGATTTCAGTTTTATTGCTAAAAAGCAACAACTATCAGGTGAGGCTAGGCTTGGTAAATGTCAATAATCAAAGTGGTTTGTTCTGTTTGGTAGTCATGGAGGCAGGCAACACTGGAGACTAGGCATACCCTCTATTGGAATCCCAGGCAGTGAGTGGATTCAAGATGGGTCTTTGGCAAAAACTAAACTGTAAGCATTCTGTGTCATGCAAAGTGTCATACAGGTGTCAGGGTCCCAACCAAGAGAGCCCCTATTCAGAGAGGGCTATCTACACAGACATTCAGAATAGTACATGGAACACTGAGACAGGGGGCTTCACAGAGGAAAAACCTCATCATGACAAGGGTTATGGGCTATCTGCAACTTCCCAGGCACATGAGTCGCAGGAAATGAAAAGATTAATTCCAGATTTCATGATTATGCTGTGGCCTCTAAGACCCTAATATTATCTCACCCTAACTTCAATGCTTCACAACAAACCTGGAAGAAAGGCATTAATTTTATAATCATCATCAAGATTATCACCATCACCATCATCATTTTTACCAAAAAAGTAACTGTGGCTTAGAGCAGTTAGGTCACTCAGAAGAAGATAAAATCATGGTATGAACTCACGTTATCTGACTCTAAAGAGAGTTCTCTTAACAAACCACCAGCTTACCTAAGTGAAATTTCCAGGCTCACCCATTCACTCAGTAAACCAATATCTATAGGGCAGATCCTATGTGCCAGCCATGGTGATGGGGTATAGTTATTAGATGCTCAATGAATATTGTTTTGATGATTGAATGGATGGGTGAATGAATGAATGCTTGAATATGCTTTTATATTTGTGAACATGTAGCTCAGAACACACCAATTTGAAGCTATGACGTTTTTAAAAAGATTTATTTATTTGACAGAGAGATAGAGAGATCACAAGTAGACAGAGAGGCAGGAAGAGAAAGAGGGGGAAGTAGGCTCCCTGCTGAGGAGAGAGCCCAATGCAGGGCTTGATCCCAGGACTCTGAGATCATGACCTGAGCCGAAGGCAGAGGCTTAACCCACTGAGCCACCCTGGCACTCCTGAAGTTATGACATTTTGAATAAACTCTTCTCTGGAGGCCATACGGTAAGATCACCTCCTTGTACATGGGAGCAGTCTTCCTTAGTTTGAAAGGCTCTGTTCTTCCTGTCAATTACCCTGACATAGGCCTATTTTAGATTTGGGAATGAGAGATGGTGAAGCAGGCATTAAACCAGAGGGAAAGCAAAAATTCCTTCTTTTCTTTTAGTCTCTTGGAAGTTTGGTCTGAACTCAGAGGCAGAGGTGCTCAGAGCACAACTCTAGGCACTGTATGCAGCTGTTTCTGACACATGGAAGGGGATCCTATGCATTGGCCTAAACCTATGGGCTCTATGATCCTTGGAATTTAGTTGTCATGCATAATCCACCTTTAGGTCTATACTTCAACATTCAGTAAACTCTTATCAAAGGTAACAGCCTAGCAGCCTTGGCTGTGTTGGAAGTGGGGCAATTTACAGTGAGGATCAGGGAAACTTGGGACTCACCTTCTAGGCAAGAGTGGAGGTTGCAATATTTCCGTAATTCTCAGTAGGGTGGAGATCTCCTGGGGACGGCACAGAAGAGGGCTGTGTCATGACAATAGTGTGGATGCTTAAAAGCAGAAGGAGATGGGGAAATGTTTTCAAACACATATGAAGAACAGCTGGAAGGACTCATAAATTTAACTGGCAGACATGTAGTCAGAATTAGGGAATTAGGGCATGGGAGAGTTGAGAGGAGTTGACTTCATAAGAATGTGGTTTACTTCTTGGGGTACTTGCTGACGTTTATTGGGAAAATACAATTCCATGCCCATAATAGCTGCTAACTGGATACATGTGGTATAGTGAACAGAACAGAGCCTTGGTAGCCAGGAGACCCAGGATCATCCCAAAGAGTGGCTGGATTAGTTTCTTGGGTATCCGTCACTTTCTTTGAAGCCAGGACCAATAATGTTCATGTGTATGACACATGCCCCCTGGAAACCAAAGTCTTATGTTCAGTACTCATTCCTAGCACCAACTAAAGTCCAGTCCTTTCTTTCCCACTCAACAAAGCATATAGGAGCCTAAGGAAAATGTGAAGCTATTAAAGGGGTAATATTCATTCTTTCTAATTTATATGTAAAATAGGTATTTGCAAACTATAAATAAATGTGAAGCACTCACAATACCACTAAGAAAAACGATCTGTAAACCATCTCCCTGGACTATTAATCTATGCCTACACTACCTTCCTATCATTTGGTATGGACAATCTTCCACAAGGAGAAGCAGTAAGATGGGAGGAATAGAGAGTAGAAATTTGGCATGATGGCATGAATTCATTCTGATGTTGGGAGGGTGGAGAATGAAACACGTAAAGATTGGGAAGTTGAGCTGGGTAGCACTGCACAGAGATGAACATCACGGGAAGAATCCACTGGAAGAAGAGCTGCATCTCTTTTGCTCAAGCCACCACTGGCACATCCTGGAAATCCTCTCTGACTGGGAGGGCAGGGCATAAGCATCTTCAAACTTGGGCCAAAATTCAGGGGCAGTCACAAAAGGGGTTAGTCGCCATTCCCTTTCCATGATATCATTCTCAGTGAGAAGTCAAGATAGAAAACCAAAACAAACAAGAGAAAAAAATAATAAATCATTGAAATCCACATTCTGAGTTTCCATTTAAACCAGGCTCCAGGTAGACTCGTTATCTTCAGCACAGGATTCTCCCTTAATGTGTGGGGCATAGATTCAAATCAGGGGAGGGGATGAGAACACCTATAACCTGATCCAAACACTCCACTAATTTTTCCTCTTCCTCAACCCCCCCAGGGGGTCAGTAGCTCAGTGGTTACTCACCAAGGAAGAAAAGTTGAAGCATGCAGACTTACAGGGACCCACTACCAAAGATAGAGTGAACCAGGGAATACAACAGAATCCTGCTATAGGGTTGACTAGCTCTGTCTCATTTTCAGAGATGGCCTCCAGTAAAATCACATGTGAGGCTGTTTCACTTTTCTTAAGCTTATAACCCAAGGCAGACTCCCTGAGGAGGGGCATCTCAAACTGAATTCATGCTTTCAGGTGGGGTCAGGAGATTTTCACTAGGTAAGTGTGACTTTCACTTCTGACAAGCAACGACATCACTTGATCAGCACGTAATTCTTAGGAAAGAAACATTTGGCTGAGCTAAAAGGAAAAGCATCAGGCACAGACAGATTAGATTTTCCTTTAAATAAACATGGCCTTTCAGAAAGGCAAGAAAAACGTTTAGAGCAAAACATGCTGGGCATGAGAATTTCAGATGAAATATCCACCCACCCTGAGCAAGAACAAGAATCACATCACTATCCCCAAGTCAGAATCACTCCTTTGTTAAACCAATGAGGATCATTTAAAAGTGTATGTTCTCATAGGCAGAGATGTATCTCTCCAACACCAAATTTTGCACTGCTCTGGTCTCACAGAGCATTCATTGTGGATGATTATTTCATTAGATCACTTGGATTTGGGATACTTGAGGTTTTCCCAGCCTTCAACTTGATCCTAAAGATAACAAGGAAACCCCTCATCCAGCAGGTTCTTCATATTAAATGGAATGGCTTTGTTATAGTCCGATCACTGAATCATAATATAGTGCTGATCGGTTTGCTTCCTAAATTTCATAAAGCTCTTCACAAGGTTTTCATACACGTCTCATCTTTTTCCATTATGTATTTCTGTTTCCATTACATGCCCTTCATTTTCTGTCCAAACCCCACTCTTTCCCTCTACTTTTTATCTCATTGACCCAAATTAAAAAGCCAGGAACGTTTCACATTTCATTTGCATTGCCAATCACATTCAGTTAATCATCAGGTCCAAAGAATTAAAAAATTTTCACAAATGCATATGCCAGTTCAATAAATACCTGTTAAACAATTTGATATGTTTCAGCCACATATCTGTACATTAAAGATATTGAGAGAAAAGGGTAATGCTCTCTTGGAACTCCCTTTTAGTGGGAGAGGCAAATGATGAGTAAACAAGATAATTCTATATACAGATACCTCGTGAAGATGATAAAATGAGGCATTGTGATTCAGAGTGACCTGCTTGCCCTCTCTAATTTAGTGACATTTAAACTGAGACCTAGATGATGAAATGAACCAGCTACACAAACATCTGGAGGAACAACAGTCCAAGCTGAGGGAACAGCAGGGGCAAAGGCCCCGTGTATTAAACAGTCTACTTACTTAACACAGGACAAAGTGCCTTTGGCTAGAGCGGGGTGGACTATGGTTTCACAGACTAATATGAATGGTTGAAAGATAAGCAGAGGAAGGGGACTAGTAAGCTGCAATGAAGAGTTTTGATCCATTCTAAATGCTGTGAGAAGTCATTGAAGGGTCTGGGAAAGATAGTAATATAAACCTAATTTCTATTTTAAAAGATATGAATATTGAACAATAGAGATGATGGTGTCTTGGGCTAGGTGATAGCTATGGAGAGAAGCTACATATATATTCTCTGGATATTTGGGAATTTCAGTTGATGTAACATGGTGATGGATTGGATACAGGATGTGAGAGAAATCTGGGGTGAAGCCTAGGTTTCTGACCTGAATGACAGGCGGACAGTGGTGCCAATCACTCTCACTCACACATTATCATCTTTTACTTAGTCCAATATCTTGTCCAATATCTTTAGTCCAATATCTTGTCCGCCAAACTGCAGGCCCTCTAAAATCTGTCATCCCCATCACTGCCAGGATAATTCAGAGAGAAAACAATGCTCTCATTATTCCATTTCTCATAGCCTTTCTTTTTTAAAGATTTTTTGTTTACTTGTCAGAGAGAGAGTGTGCATAAGCAAGAGGGGACAGCAGGCAGAGGGAGAAGCAGGCTACCTGCTGAGCAAGGAACTGGATGTGGGATCCTAGGACCCTGGAATCATGACGGGAGCTGAAGGCAGATGCTTAATCGACTGAGCCTCCCAGGCATTCCTCTCATAATCTTTCAGTAACTCTCTGTTGCTTAGGAGAGGTAACAAGCTCCTTTATCTAATGTTCAGTGATACGGTCTGTAGAATTCTAAGATGGATCTCATACTTCTATGGCCTCGTGTAGTTAGCCTGTTAAACCCCTCCCCTTGAATGTGACTGGGACCTGTGAATATGACAGATGTCACTCCCATGATTAAGTTATGCTGGATGAGACTGTATTGGATGGGCCTGTCTTCCAGGTAAAAGCCTTTAAAAAAGAGACTGGCTCTTCCTGATTAGAGACTCTTCTGGCCTCAAAGAAGCAAGCCATTAGGAGTTTTACAACTGGTAGGAGGTGAATGTTTCCAACAGCCACATATGCTTGGAAGAGTACCCTAAGACCCAGATGGGACCCTAGCCCCAGCCATACCTTGACTGTAAGCTTGTAAGACCCTGAGTATGGGTATCGACTTAGCCATGCTTAGATTCTTGAGCCATAGAAATTATGAGAGAATATATGTGTATTGTTTTAAGCTTTAAGTTTATGGTTATATGTTATAGCAGCCAGGGGAAACTAAGGCAAAGGCCTTTCATGACTGACTTCTATTCATTTATAACTTTAGCTGTCATCTTAATGGGTCTGAAACTTTATACTTTGATAGTACCCAGTGATTTGAAGATATTGGCCTTTACTTGGCTGTCCTTCACCCCACACTCCTGGTGATACTGGGTCCTCTTTCTAGAATTTCCTCTGTCTTTCCATCACCTAATTTCTACTTGGAAACACTCTTTTAGGAAAACTCACTTCACAGTTCATCTTCATCTACTAATTTGCTCTATTAACACATATTTCCTTCACACCAGTCGAGGGATATAGAGGGATAAACAGAAATTTCTGCCATCATTTCCACTACATCCCAATGGAAGAGAGAGATCTTCAAAACAAATAAATAACTAAATACATGGGATAAAACCTATGATGGATAGAAAGCTTGGATAAGAGAATAACAATGGCTTCTTCATAAAGCTTTCCCAGCCCATCTTGACTTACCCCACCATTCTGCATCTGTTCTCCATAGATTACATGTATATTAAAGGTAGGGATGGTATTCTTCTCCTCTCTATATCCTTAGCACCTCGACCATGTGCTTATGCACAGTAGTTTTGTTGAAAAAAATTTATATAAGACCTATCCATTCCTGTTGGCTTCTATGAAAGCCAGAGCAAAACATTACAAAACCAAAGCAAAACTAAAACCACAAATCCACTCTGTCCCTAAATCAAGAAGGGCCTGACCTAGGGATTTAATATCCAATACAGTGGGACCTTAATTAGCTAGCTGCTTCTAGCATATTTCCCAACATCCCTGGACACTTGTTTTAACATAACCCAGCAGTCTCCTTGATCCCCAAAATGAGTCATCAACCTGTCTTACTTGACTTCTAATCAGAATCCCTGATGCCCTTCTCATTCCCTATTAGTTCATTTCAGTTCTCTGGGGTTTTCTTGTCAACTAGTTCCTTTTAATTTCATTCTCTTCTTGCCATTTCCCTTGTACAGATTCCTATTACAACAGATATTTGTCAATTTTGAGGCCTCCCAGCAACTTTGAACACCCTTTTAAAGTTGAAGTTATTTATTTCTTATATTTTGACTCTGTTGGGAGCCATGTACTCAATTCCCCTGCCTCCTTTGAAGTTGGGGCACACTTATATGACCCATAGCCTCTTAATCAGATTTAAGGAATGGATGGTGAATTAGAAAATTAATAATTTAAAGATATAGGCTCCACATAGAACCCTTTTGGGAGATGGTATTGGACCTACATCCAGTTTCCATGGGCAGTGGTAGCTAAGGTTCTTCAGAAGCATCCAGGGCTGGCTTCCATAACATCTGTACCTGGCAGAAGTACCAGACTGTCTCCACTGAGGCCAGTTCTGCGGTATGGCTTTGGACATTATTCTAGGTTGCATAGCTGGAGTCTGTGAGCTATCCAATATTCTTTAATATAGGCCTTAAACTATTGAAGCTAGTTCATATTTGTTATAACTAAAAACTTTGCTTGTTACATCTCTAACTACCCTCCCCCCAAACAACTTGGCATGCATTCACTTAAAGAGCATTCCAAATGGTGTGCCTGGTCTATTCTACCATTCCATTATCCACCTGGCCATTGTCCCTATTCCCTGCCATGAACACATACATACAGAGAGTAGAAGCCTGAGTGTGGGCAAAGATACAGAGTACAGGTGATTAGCAAATTCCCTTAGGTTTGAGATGTTCTACTTATCTTGTCTACTCCTCAGCTTGTCTCTCTTAATCCCTGACCCAGTTACTCCTAATACCTTTTCTTTACCAACTATGATCCTCCCCCAAAATGCTTAATGGAGAGCAGTATTACTCTACAAATCTGTAAAGTGGAGAGCTAACGGGACAGATTTGGGCAACCACATCACTTGAGGAGCCATGTAAGACTTGTAAGACTTGAGGAGCCATGTAAGTCATTCCCACACATCTTCCCAGAAAGAAAACTCACTGTGGTTAGCCTCATTAGAAACTGCTATATGGATCTGCTGCCAAGGAAACTACATTTTTTTTTATTCCCAAAGCCAGAACTTAATAAAAAATGGAAACAGAAAGGAAGTTCTAAAACAGCCTAATTTTTTCCTGTGCCATAATCTCAGCAGGCCCATTAAATTGACAGGTCAGCTTATCATGGATTAATGCACACAATGACCAGGAGGGAGCAGGCAGGTCAGAATCAGGTTGGGGTGCAGTCGGTTAAGGTGACAGATCACCATTTTCAAAAGAGAGGTGAGCCCCTCATCAGCAGGGCTGACAGAGTGTCTGTCAGAGGCAGAGGTCCGTGAAGGTCAGGAGGATGCACTATGCACCCTGCAAAGTGCCGGGATGCAGTCCCCCAGACAGCCACTCTGCTGTATTAAACAACCTTCTCAATGTTGCCATGCTTTTTGTTTTGCCTTTTTTTTTTTTTAATCACCTGCCTTTGTATTTTGCACCACAAAATGAAAATTAATTGAATGCTCCAAGTATAATGATGGACCATGCTACTTAGCCTAGTTTACTTATGAAACTCATTTCTCTTGCTTGACCTCCTACCAAGGTACTTTCCTGACCATGGGAAATGGTTGAATGTATGGAGGCATGGAGTGAAGCTAACCCAGTATTGCTTCTGTCACTTTCTGGCTCTGGGTCTTGAGAGGCAAGTCAGTCTCAAGCCTGAACACCTTTCTTGTAAAATATCAGTACACACTCCACGAGTGATGCGAAAATGCACCTGGCATATAACACATCTGTCATGGGCTGTCAATCATATTTTCCAGAATCTCTGGCTAGCCCTATTCCCAAGCATAGAGTCCTATGAACCAACTGCAGGAGAAAGAGAAAGCATTAGGAATTTATTAGCTGGATGGCTTCCTGTCTCACCTCTCTCTTCAGCTATGGCAGGCAAGATACTGTCGGCAGCTGTGTCCCCACATAAACAGCTGTCTACATGAAACAAGGCAGGAGGCCCATATTAAATAATGAAGATAGAATACATTAATTATACCATGGTAAGTAACTATCATATAAAATATGACTATTATATGATTGTTATTACTTTTACTGCATTATTCATGCTGACATAAATATAACAGCCCACTAGTCATCAGTGTCATACTGTTTTTATAGAGAAAGAAAATGGAGCTCAAAGCATTTAATGACCTAATGGCCAAACCTCTAAAACACCAAAGTAATGGTTGGCAATGCATGAAAAGAGGCCTACAGTTTTGCCAATAGGACAGCTTAATGGCTGAGCTATGTTTTAATTTTGACTTCTCATTCCACTGATGCCTTCCTAGTCCATCAGCCTTATAACTGGGCAGAACAGGTTGAAACATATGGGACTACAAATAGAAGAACCCGTGATAGGTTACCCTGGCCCGGAATGTCAAACCTGGTCTTCCAGTTACACCATGGGAGCTTCATTTGTTTGATTCTTAAAAATAACTATTTAAATCTATACCAGCTCCCCACATATGAGTGGTAACTCATATCATTTTAGAGTAATTGTAGCAATATCTCATATGAAGTGGGCAAAGCATATTAGGAAAATAAAACCCAGAGACAGTTTTCCAAGGACAAAATTGCTGGCATCAATATTAAGTTCAGTGAATTAAAATTCTTGTTCTTTTCAGCATTTTATACTACCTCTTATTATCTGTAAGTATCTGTAAGAAAATGGATCTGGAAAAAAAAAAGGATGAAGGGTAAACTGGTAGAAAGTGTGTAAGGCAAAACAAGTCTCCAGATTCACAGTTCTCAAAGACTTTCTTTCTAGACCTACCAAGCTTATTGCCTGTCCCACTTTCACCTTCTTCCTCATACAAGTCTGGCATGGGCAAGCCAAGATCAAAACACAAACAAACAAACAAAAGAACCCATAACCTTTTTGAAATTATCAGAAAGAGATTAAAATGTACCCTTTGCTAGGCATTTAGAAAATATGAAAAACTCATATGTGAAAATATCTAAATGGGACCAAATTTTAGACCCTGTAGAGGGCTATTTTAATCATATGTGGACATGGAAATGGATCATTCACTCATCAATGAATATTTATCAAGGGTCTTCTGTGTACAAAATAGAGGCTGGGATCATAATTTTCAGACTTTTGCTGATGTGTCTGGATCTTTACACCTCCCTTGACACCAATGACAATCACCATTATTTTATCATTACTATCTATCTCTGCTAAATTTTCAACGGTTATGAAAAATTCAGAAGTCAGAGTAAGATATTTAAGTCTCTACCAGAAGTGTCTCGCTAGATGCCAAGTGGGACAAATTTATGCTGGAGCTCAGCTACTCAGGATTTCTATGAAGATCACATGAAATTATGCATGTGAAATACTTTATAGCAAAGGGCCATATATATATGCAAGGTATTGTTATCAGATTTACCTTCCTAAGTAAATAATTTAATGGGAAATGACTTGGGCGCTGATTCTAATAACAAACTCACTTTTTTTCTTAGAAAAATTCATTGATATTTTATTTTACAGTAACTATTAAAAATTCACAGGTAACTTTATTATTTCCTATTTTATTTTATAATCACCATTTAAAGAAGTACTTGAATTGCTAATGATTCTTATTTAACTTATTATTATGGAAATTTTTTAAAATATGTGAAAGTAGGGAGAACAGTATCATGAACCTCCATGTTCCCATGAACCAGTTTTTTAGCAATTTCTCTCCCACCCCCTTTCCCTCAATACACACAGTGGATTTTTTAAAAGCAAACACTAAACCTTGTGCCATATCATCCTTAAATATTTCAATATATGTCTCCAAAATATAAGGACTCTTTTCCTGTGTTTATTTTTAACACAACCACAATAGATGACCACATTTAAAAGAAGCCTTCAGGAGACAGTTTCCTATTAGGAAAGAATATTGTGCCATGTATCTTACTCAAGAATATTCTGTGACTCCCGAATGCCCTCAGGATGAAATCTCAACCCTAAGATCATGCTCTAATCAAAATCTTCCCATTGTCCCTCCCATCATCTGGGCACATTTGTTCATACTATTTAATCCATCATAATGTAGACCTCCTGCTGCCTTTCCATCTTGACCCTACCCATTTTGCAAGGACCTTTTAATTTCCACACATCACTGCAGCCTCTAGTGATTTTTTTTTTTCCCTTTAAACCCTTATTGCATTTACTCTACCATTAGAAAGGAGTATTACAGGGATCAAAAGCATGTGCTCTGAAGTCTGACAAAGTTGGGTCTGGGAATTTCTCCATGACTTACTTACTAGCTAAATGCCCTTGGGAAAGTACTCCCTAGTCCTCATATCCTTAGGTGCTAATAGGAACAATTTGTATTGTAGTTAAGGATACTAATTAAATTTATATGTGTTATATATGTAGACATTGTATATATGTGTAAATCATAACATACTCACATGTACACACATACACATACCACACACTCACGTACATGCTTACATTGTTTGGCAGAAAACCATCAAGGTAGTGTTATTCCTGCTGTTGTTACCATCTGTATTCATTACCATATTCTGCCTTTTGATATGGAGTTTACTGTTATGTTTCACTACTTGACTCTTGGACGGTTAGTTTCCTTTATTTGTATTTACTTACAGACATCAGCTTCTTGAGGTCAGAGCCAACTCTGACTCTCTTAGCAGTTGGCTTCACAGAGGAGATTCTCAAAGATATTGCTGGAAGACAGCCAGCCAGTGTGCAGAGACATCAAGACACCCAGAGTTCTTTCTCTTCCCCAAACCCCCAGGATGTTGTGTTAAATAGGAGAACCTCTCCCTTCTTTTCAGGCTCTCTGCCAGTCTTGCTATGTTTGTGTGGTACAGGGTACTTTAAAGTGAATCTGTAGATTTCTCCAAAAAGGAAAAACCTTTTATGCAGAAAAACAGGTGACGGGACAACTGGAAAAACAGCCGTTTCTAACCGAAGTGAGTTTCCTGACAGCTGATCCTATCAGAGGGCTGCTGTCTTATCCTGGAAATGCCATCCTTCTTTTAGTCTGTAAATATCATGCTCTAGAGAACACCTCAGCACTGGCTTCAGGAGGAGACGGAGTCAATGTTGTATGGCAGTTTACTGTCAACCAAAGGACAATGCTTCTTTCTTGGATTTAATAAAACAGGAAGGAGTTTGGGCAGGCTGCTCCAAAGAAAGGACACGCAATCCTGCCATCACATTGTAGTTTCTTTAATAAAATGATGAAAGAGCGTCTTTGTCCTCCAAATGCCAGTCTAACTTGGGCACATTCACTTTTTTTCACTTTCAAATGTGTGAATCCTTGGAATGTGGCTGTGGTCTACCTTTTAAGCCTGTACCCACAACTCTGTCAAAGGCTTCGTAGGGCCCTTTTACCTTGCAGTATCTTCCCAGTCC
Source organism: Mustela nigripes (assembly GCF_022355385.1). Lineage (NCBI taxonomy): Eukaryota > Metazoa > Chordata > Mammalia > Carnivora > Mustelidae > Mustela > Mustela nigripes. Next base: position 57,369,048 of record NC_081564.1, read on the forward strand.
AGGCCAGATCCTCTGTTTCACCTTTTCATAGTCTAACATGTCACCAAGTGAAGATGTCGTTCAGTTAGCCAATGCTTTTTGGAAAATAAATTCCCACAGAAATGGAAAGATTATCTTTCTTGCTGAGAATATTCTTCGCTGTGAAGTACATACTCAGATTTCTCTGCATTCATTACCCGGCAGAGAACAGAAAACGACAATTTCATTGTGAAGGGGGAAGTGATTTTTGGCATGTGGATCAATTCTAGTAAGGGCTGGTGTGAGAAGGGGGTCGATATGATAGAATTTGTGTAGCTGAAAGAACTAAAGACTGTTGGTGAGTGTGGATGAAGGAAGGCATTTGGGAGGGAATAAAAAACACAGGAGATGGTATCAGAGAAAGAAATGGAAATTCGGGGGGATATACCTCTTGCATCTGGAAATTCTGCTGGTACTGCCCAGAAGCAGTAAGAATAGTGAAGACAGGGTCTGGAGCCAAGCGGCCTATGAACTAATCCTCGTTACCTCACTTCCGAGCTCTGTGACTTTGGACAATTTACTTAGCTTCCCTAAGCTTCTATTTCCTTATCTGTAAAACAAGGATGGAATTGTGTGCGCAGGTCATGGGGCTATGTTGAGGATTAAAGATCAGGCATGTTAGACATTTGGCACAGTGTTTGGCACACGTCATGTACCCAATAAATACCAAATTTCATTTCATATATTTTTCTTAAAAGTAGAGAAATAATGATTATTATCAGAACTTACGATTTATGAACTGCCCATGATATGTCATCTTACTGTCTAAGGTTTTCTTTTAAGGGTCAGTGTTAAATAAAAAATGTGCGTTCGTCTGCAAAAAATAGGTGCTCATCTGCTTAAGTTCCCTGTGCTAGTACCCAATGGAACAAAAGTACTTTAACAAAATCTGTTCTAGGTCTTCACATAGATATACACACACACACAAATATTACACATTTTCACTTATTCGATTTTCATAGTAGCCCACTCTCCAGGTGAGGATGCCGAGGCACAGAGAAATTAAGTATCATGCCTGACACCCCTCAGCTATTATTACACTACATCTAGTGTCGGAAGGTGGGTGGTTATTCCAGAGCCTGTGCTTTTAACACTCTAAGGCCTGGAAAGATGTAGAATGAGGAATAGGATGGAGTCCGATCCAAGGTTCTTTATTTCTTCCCGAATGGGATTCTTTCCTTACTAGCTTACATCTTTCCTCCATGAAGGCTGCAAAAATGAGTGGAGGAAGGAGGACAGGACTGAATATTCCGAGGTCTGGGCTCCGACCAGGGCTGCCACTTACCACTTACGTGACTTAGGGGGTGCTGAAGAGGGATTTAGTACTCTGGGTTTTACTGTCATCATATGCCACTTCACGATGGCAACTGGTCCACAGACTAACTTTCTGGATCATTGCAAAGGTCAAATTAAATAGTTAGTGGTAAATTACTTTGAAAACTCAAGAATACTAAGACACTATTCTTATTATTACTAATTGCTTTCTTTGCATATAGATTCTGCCAAAAGTCCAAAGTCACAAACCTGATTGATAAAAATTATCTAAAGGCTTTTTAAATTTTTGCGTATTAAACTACAGAGCCCCAGACCTCACCTTCAAGTACCTGATCTGATTGTTCTGGGATGCATTATGGAATGTAATTTTTAAACCTCTCAGGTATTTCTGGTTAAACAGGTCTACAAAACTTTAGTCTATGCCACAAAGTGTCACCCTGATTGACAGACTATCTTAAGTATTTCCTATCCAGATTTTCTTGAGCCTGATATTTATCTTCTCTAAAACTGAGTTTCTTAACAAAAGTTATATATTCTTATTTTTTTCTTGTAAAACTTGTGGAACTTAGATTAGAACTGCATAGAATGGTTGATTGAGTTATATTTATCGACTTTATTGAAGCCCATTATAAGTGGATCTCCTGCACACTTGCATATATGTAAGGTACTTTTTAAAAGAAACAGTGAAAGTTGCTCAGAGAACTCTTTATTGACAATGAAGAATTACCTTCCTGAATGGCACCCCCAAGGCATGGGTATAGATTAAGTAACCTTTTAAGGTAATGACCCTTTAGAAAGGTTAGTCTTGATTCAAAGGCCAAATCTAGACAAGCAAACCATTTTGGGGAAAATAAAATAGCTGAATCCAGCCAGTGAACTGAATATTTAGTTAATCACTCTTTAAATGAAGTAGTATTCTTAGGGATTCACTAGAGTTTAAAATGTGACCCAGTGTTTTCCTGAGGTGTGGAATCATGGAGCACAGAGTGTAACCAAGCCTTGGACTGAATTCCAGTGTAACAACTGAACAACTGTGTAGAGTAGGCATGGTTCCTACTTTCTCAGAACCTTTGTTTTCTCATCTGTGTGACTGAGAGACTATAGAGTTAAACGAGGGAACACATGCAAAGCACATGTGATGGCACATGGTGACATGGAATAAATGGCAGCTACTCTTCTTCTCAGACATAACTGATCCGCCCACAACTGTCTGTTTTACCCTGATGGTTGGAAGAAGTTAATGCAGTTGCTGAAGCAGTGGAGAAGTACATAAAGCACAGGAAAAGACAGACTTAATACAATGTAGCTTAATTTTAGAATGTGTTTCGGAAAATCCCCAGACTTCTTTGTGAACATCCATTATCTCTCTGTTAAAACAAAACAAAACAATCCCCCCCGCCCCACACACACACAAACACAACGAAGCAATGTGCACAACACTTCTTGTAGCATTTTGCCTGCTTGTTTTAGACGGAGACATTGATAAATTGGAGAGGATCCAAAAATGATAAGAAGGATTAGAGGATATGACCTACAGAGAAAGATTATGAAAAGAGCCTGGAGCCATGCCTGGAGCCATGAAGGCAGTGGGTGGGGGATATGATAACTGAACATAAATTCTGAGAATAGGTGAGAAGTATGGAAAAGAATATTTCAGGTGATTGGACCATGGGCAAATGAGGATCGATGTCCTTAAACCAGAAAAGAAAGCACTTGTGTGAAGTATTCTTAGAAGAAAAAAATTCAACAGAGAGGTCACTCAATTAAGACCTTGATTCTTCCATTTGAGACATGATACTCCGAAGCTCTTTAGCTGGCACCTCCACCAGCGGACTGTTCCGGAGTCAGACCTGATGAGTGAGAGAGGAAGGTGCATCCTGGCTGCCTGTGGTGTTTGTGGTTGTTGTTGTTTTTGTTGTTGTTGTTGTTTTGGGGGTGGTGGCACTAAACCTTAAGGCAATGTACAAAACTCCAGTGGGGGTGATCTCTGTTCATTTCTTATCTACTTTTTTCCTCCCTAGTGTGGTGAGTGGACTGTACCCCTAAAATAATATGTCTTCTTACTGAAAACCAGGACCAATAAATGTGACCTTATTTGGAAAAAGGCCTTTGCTGAGGTAATTAAGTTAAGGATCTTAAGATGAGGCAATCATCCTGTATCATCTGGACATGTCCTAAATCCAGTATCATGTACCCTTAGAAGATACACAGAAGAAGGCACTAAAGACAGATGAAAAGAGAGAAGCGCTATCACCATGGAGCCAAGGAAGCCAAGGTTGTCTAGGGCAAACAGAAACTGGAAGAGACCAGAAAGGACCTTAGAACCTTCACAGCCTATCAACACCTTGATTTCAGACTTTTGGCCTTCAGAACAGTGAGAGAATACATTTATGTTGTTTTAAGCCACCAAATTCATGGCATTTTTTTATGGAAGCCCTAGGAAACTAATAGAACCAGTATGAAGATTAATTTTTTTAAATATATAATTCCCAGACTTTCTCAACATCAGCCACCAAATTAATGCAAGGAAGAAAGTCTTGTATGCTACCTGTGGCTCAAATATTGGGGTGAAGTGAGAGATGCCTTTAAGTTACTAGCTCTCTAGGGAAGATGGAGCTAGAAAAATGATGGTGGCAGGCAGAAACCTAAGATACTGACCTAGTCAGGGGCTGGCCAGGGAAGCCCACTGCAGGAGTGACCACAATGCCCAGAATTAGGGCTGAAGCTCTACAGTTAAGAAAATTCTCAAAAAAATTTTTTAAAGATTTATTTATTTATTTGAGAGAGGGAGGGAGATGGAATGAGACAAACAAACAAACAAATGCACAGATGGGTAAAGGGAGAAGGAGAATTCCAAGCAGATTCTGTGCTGAGCACAGAACCTGATGCGGGGCCTAACCCCGTGACTCTGAGAACACGACCTGAGCTGAAACCAAGAGTCACACGCCTAACCAACTGTACCTCCCAGGTGCCCCCTAAAAACACTCAAATTTTTATTTTAATTTTTTAATATTGTTTTTATTTTTTATTTTTTCAGCGTAACAGTATTAATTATTTTTGCACCACACCCAGTGCTCCATGCAATCCATGCCCTCTCCAATACCCACCACCTGGTTCCCCCGACCTCCCAACCCCCGCCCCTTCAAAACCCTCAGGTTGTTTTTCAGAGTCCATAGTCTCTCATGGTTCACCTCCCCTTCCAATTTCCCTCAACTCCCTTGTCACTCAAATATTTTTTAAGAAAGAGGATATGAAATGAAGTTGACAGGATATTCACTAAGTGTTGGACTCTGGGTTAGGCGCTTTACATACATTTCAACAGTAAAAGCTATCATTTATCAAACATTTAGATACATGCTACCTACTCTTCTACAAACTATGGTATTTAATTTGGCCCTATGGTATAATGAATGCAATTAGTATTATACCCATTTGCAGTTGAGGAAAATAAGTTTTAGGAGATAACTCATCTTCCCAAGTTTCCACAACAAATAAGTAAAAGATCCCAGATCTGTCAGATTTCACAATATATGCAATTCTGCTGAAGGTCACACAGGTAGAGTCAGGAAAGGTTTCACCCATATTCCTGCCATTTGCGAAGGCTGTATGCAACTTCACGTCAAATAACAAAACAGTGGTGAGAGAAAATAGAAATGCCAGGGTGGGTGATATAAATGTACGCGCGCTCATCAAGACCAGGAGCTTGCCTACAGGAGGAGGAACAAGCTGTGCACCAGAAGCAGTAGCTATAGGCACAAGAACACTAAGGTGTGGAAAATGAAGAAAGACTCTGCGGAGGAATTCCTGAATGCAGAGGGCAGAGTTAAGAGAAAATCTTTGGGTATCACGGAGTTCAGTGCCTTCGGGTCCAAAGTGCACTACTGTCCCCAACACACAGTGAGACTCTTCAGCCAACTGATTTTCACTTATATAGACTTTGAGGATTACATTCCTCATCATGTATATTTTTTGTCCTAGGACGCTGCTGGACCAGCACCTGCCATGCCACAGATGACCGTGCAAAGTGCTAAGGGTCAACAGAACGAAACACAACCAGCATGGTAAATCTACTGACACTATAAAGAAAAGGCACAGAATTCACACCAACCAAATATTGGTTTGTGATTGTCTTTTCACTTTTGGGCAGTGGAAGTATACATTGTAGACTTGCCCTGCAGGATAGAAATCAGAGTCTATGTGACTTGCTAAATGAGTGAACTCCTCCAGTTAGTGCTTCAGTGGCTCAAAGAAGGGCTGGTGTGGACAGGGAGATTAGATCATCAGGATTCAGTCTTGGTTCTGTCACCTCCGACCTGCTGTGTGACCTTAGGGGAGTTACTTAATTTTTCTGTTTCTAAAATTTCTCATCTGCTAAAGTGTAAACTGTAAGAAGTTATTGATTTAATAGAAGTATTACAAAGATGGAGATCTTTTGACTATTATCCTCCTTTCTAAATGTGTCATTCCTGTTAAAGCATGCATACTAAAATTTTTTTGATATTTGAGTTTCGCAGTTCCAGAATTTATTATTTGCTCATATTCTAGGAACATTGAACTATTTCTCATCTTGCCTTATTCATACTCCATATATAGATCTCAACTGATAGTCCTACAAACTAAAAAAAAAAAAAAAAAAAAAAAAAAAAAGATTTGGTACACCCTTACAGTACTGGTTGTTTCCATTATTAGAGTCTAAGCCTCTTGAGTCAAGTGATCAGATCAGATTCAGAAAAATCACTGAACATGTATCATGCATGTGTTAGGCACATTCATATATATTATCTTATATTCTCTTCACATAAAAATGAAAAACAGCTTAGACATATGCAATGTCTTATATCTCTGTGAGGAAGAGACAGATCTACAACCTGAATGCATACTTTCTGCTCTAACTACAGTCACCTTTTTAAATTTATTTTTAACTTTAATTTTGAAATATTTCAAACAGAAAAGTGTGGAGAATAACACAATACAAACTTATGACCTAAAATACCAATTTCTTTCAGACTATTAATATTCTGCCAAATTTGCTTTATCTGTGAAATATCTGGGACTATATTAACTTTAGAGGGGAAAACATACTGCTACCCTTAATTTCAATAATTGTTAATGATTTATCAAGACTTCCTATTTCTTTTTGAGTCATTCTGGCTTATTCATATATTTTTCAGAAAATTGTTCATTTTATTTAAGTTTCTAAACTCAGGTACACAATGTTTTTCATTCTATTCTCTTAATATTTAAATACATTCTATGTAATTATGTCCCATTTATTCATATCAATATTGTATATTTATACATTTGTTTTGATTTTCTCCCACTTCATCATTCTTATTAAAGGTTTGCATATTTTAAATAAATTTTCCGAAGGAAGAGCTTTAGAGTTTATTGACACGCTCTATTGTTTCTTAGACTGATATTTAATTATTTCTTCTCTCTAGCTCACTTAGATCTGCCCTCTTAGTATTCTCAGTTCAATGAGTTAAATGCCTAAGTGATTTATTTATACTCGTTCATTTTAGAAGATCTGTTGAACTTACATTGTCATTCATTTCTAAATATTTTGTAATTTTCATTTCCTTTTTTATTCCACAAAGTTATTTAGGAATTCATTTCTAAGTAGCAAAATACATGCATTGGCCAAACTGCACTTTCTCCTTATTTATAATCAGGCTGTCTCTTGGACAAAGGCTGTAACTTGCATAATATTGATTCTTGGAAATATTTTGAGCCAGTTTTAAGTTGAAGTAGAGCTGATATACAATATTATATTAGTTTCAGGTGTGAAACATAGTGATACAATATTTATATACATTACAAAGTGATCACCATGAAAAATCTAGCCACTACCTGTCACCATATGAAGTTGTTACACATATTTTTTTAAGATTTTATTTATTTGACAGAAAGAGACACAGCCAGGGAGGAAACATAAGCAGGGGGACTAGGAGAGGGAGAAGCAGTATTTCCCCCAAGCAGGGAGTCTAAGGAGGGGCTCGATCCCAGGACCCTGGAATCATGATCTGAGCTGAAGGCAGATGCTTAATGACTGAGCCACCCAGGCGCCTCAGTTGTTACATATTAACGATAATCCCTATGCTGTACATTTATTCCCTTGTATTATTTAGTTATAATTGGAAGTTTGTATCTTTGAGCTATATATTTTTTTTTTGTGACTGAACAGTTGGGTCAGTGTTTTCCAATGTTTTGTGCATATATTTTATCGATCATTTACAAATAAGTATACATATACATATCTAGCTCATTAACTTTGCTGATATTTTAACTTCATTTTTCAAATTAACATACCATAAATTTTGTTATTTTTTGGTGTTCAGCTGTATGACTTTAAGCAAAGTGGAGAGTCCTGTAGCCACAGCCACTATCAGGATACAGAATAGTTACATCACTCCAAATTAGTCTCTCATGCTATCCCTTTGTTATCTTGTCTTCTCCAAATCTGTAAAACCTGGTAGTCATTGCTCAGTTCCTTGTTTCTATAGTCTTTTCTATTTAAGAATGTCATATAAATGGAATTATATACTATGTAACCTTTGAGATTGGGTTATTCTATTCAACATGATGCCTTTGAGATGTGTCCAAGCTATTAAATATATTAATAGTTTGTTCTTTTTAATGAGGATACCACATTTGGCTTATCCATTAACTTAGTGAAGGACATTTGAGTGGCTTGGTGATTATGAATAATGTTGCTATAAATGTTCATGCACTGTTTTTATTTCTCTAGGTTAAATGCTCTGGAGTGGATAGCTGGATCATATGGTAAGTATATGCTTAATTTTTTAATCATAGAATGATTCAGAATATGTTCTCTTTATTAAAATATTTGTAAGATTTTGATAAAGACTGTCACTAATTACTTTTTTAAAAACATCTGGCGGAACTCACCAACGAAACCATGTAGTCTTGGACTTTTCTATGCTCGGGGGTCCTTCCTTCATCCCTCCTTCCCTCCTTTCTTTAATTCCTTCCTTCCTCTTTCCCTCCCTCCCTCCCTGCCTTCCTTCCTTTCTTTCAAGATTGTATTTATTTATTTTCCACATAGAGAGAAAGAGAGGGAAACATAGGGAGAGGCAGGCTCTCTGCCGAGCAAGGAGCCTGATGTAGGACTTGATCCCAGGATCCTGGGATCATGACCTGAGCCAAAGGTAGATGCTTAACCAACTAAGCCACCCAGGCATCCCAGATTTTTTATTTCTTCCCCCACCTCCGCGGGAAAATACACTTTTTAAAAATAAATGAACATATAATATATTATTAACCCCAGGGGTACAGGTCTGTGAATTGCCAGGTTTACATACTTCACAACACTCACCACAGCACATACCTTCCCCAAAGTCCATAACTCTACCACCCTAGATTTTTTATTTCTAATTCAACTTTCATTCTCACTATTGGTCTACATAGATTTCCTATTTCTTGGATTCAAGATTCATGATCCAATCTTGGTAACTTGTACATTTTAAGGAATTATCTGTTTTTTTCCCCCCCAAGTTATCTGATTTGTTGGCATATAATTATTTATAGTAATCTGTTATCACATTATGTATTTCTGTGGTATCTGTTGTGTTGTTTTCTCTTCCACTTCTCATTTTGGTTTTTGAGTCTTCCCTTTTTTTTTCTTAGTTAACAGAGTTAAAGCATTGCCAATTTTCTTTATTTATTTCGAAAAACTGATCAATACTTTCAATGTTATGTTATTGTTTATTCCAGTCTCTATTTTATTTATTTCTGATTTTTCTTTATCTCTTTCCTCTACTAAACTTCAGCTAAGTTTCTTCTTTTTCTAGTTCATTGTGGTAAGTTATTTGAACTTTTTCTTAGTACAAGTATTTATAGCATAAATTTCACTTTAACATCTGCTTTTGTAGTATCCCATTAAAAAAATAAAAAGATTTAGGTTCCTAAGTTCAGGGTTCTTATTCTCTAATGCAAAACTTTGTGTGCAACCATCTAGGTCCCTCCACATTGCCAAGAGGGACTTGGGCAAAATGGGAACTGATACTAATATGTAGATGTTTGTGGTACCTGGGTCAGAACAATAAAATTCTTTATCTCTGAAAAAAAAGGCTACTAGTAAATTGTAATCTTATTATATATTGTGAATATAATTTCTATAGTACATTACAGTTTTAAGCATTGTGAAAAAATATACATATATGTTTAATTTTAAATAAACTGCCAAATGGTTTTCCAGAGTCCTGTACTCTTTTGGATTCCCCCCAGCAGTATGTAACAATTGCCAGTTTCTTTACATTTTTTCCAGCTCCTGCTATTATCAGTTTTTTTTAATTGAAACCATCCTTGTGCAATGGTATCTCATCATGGCATTAATTTACATTTCTCTAACAGTCATTGATGTTGATACTTGTCTTTTTTCAAGTGATTTTCTTGTGGTTTTCATGTGGTTACTTGCCTATAACTCTTTGGTAAAGGGTCTGTTCAAACCCAGTTTTCACTGTTTTTTTTTTTTTTTTTTTTACAGCTCTTTATATATGCTGAATACAAGTCCTCTTTTTTACATGAAATTCAAATATTTTCTCTCAGTCTTTGTTTTGTCATTCTCTTATCTGTCATTTTATCAAAGCAAAAGTTTGAAATGAAATGAAACTTACTTTCTTTCTTTTTTTTTTTTTTCTTTTATGGATTTTGCATTTGGTGTTGTGTGTGAGAACTTTGCTTATTCCCCACAAAGATTTTCTCCTAACCCCTCTTTCATATAATTTATCATAATATATTTTCTTATCCTGCATGCCGTAAGGTGTCTCTGAGCTATTTTCCAAACCATCAATTTTTTTTTTCTATCACGTCTAGGCTACAGTTATCATATCAGTTACATTTTTTATTTAAATGCTGATATTTTTCATTTCCAAACTTAGAATTTGTTCTTCTTCTGATGCCTTTGGTCTTATTTTCTTTCTTTGTACTTTCATAATTTTTTCAAAAAAATGTTATATTGTCATTATCTTAAGTTTTTGTCAAATAGTAAAATTTAATCTGTAATGAATATTTTTGTAATATTAATTGTGCTGGCTGGCATGCTTACTGTTTGAATTTTCAATGTTTTTGAAATTTTGATTTGCATATTCATTTGAGTGGAAGGTTTGGTTTGTTTCAGACCTATTTTGTATTGTACATATTTCCCTGACAAGACGTTTGTGGTTATTTGGGTGAATTTATACCTTAGGTGACCTTACTCTAAATTATGTATTTCACAGGTATTTCAGGTGTTTTGCTCTGTAGGGATGTTGGCTACATTACAAATCCACTCACAGAGCCAAAAAACAGTTCAATTCAGTTCAGCATCATGAGAATATTCCTTTCTCCCTCCTTCTAGTCCTATAGCTTTTAGTAAAGAATAATTCCATGAAGAAGTTGAGAATTGATTTTTTTTTGTTTTATCCTTCTATAAGAAAGGAAATATCAACATAGCCCTAGCTTCCAGGGCTAAGAATGAATTCAGACCCAAACCTGCACTCTGGCCCCTCTTACCCTATGGCAGCTGAGCTCCTAGATATCCGAGTTTGTGTCTGTCATTAGAACCAATAGAACCAGAAGGGATATTTGACTAAGAACTTTCCTTTTTTTTTTCCCCCTCACAGATTCTCTCTTTTTGTAGGTTCATAAATTATTGCCTGTGTAGGGAACTGAGGGCTGACAAACAGGGGACTTGAGGAACCGTTATGAATGGAAATACTTTTTATTCCCTCCACATATCCCGAATAGGGTTCAGGATGAAAACCTCTTTTGGGGAAACGTTTTACTCATGACTGTTCACTGAGCCATCTATTTCAGACATTCCAGAACAAGGTCCTCTGACCACCCACACAGAATACTGAACCATTTGGAGTACTGCTGGTATCAGTCCCTGCATCATTCCTTTGTCCGAAAACAAAGCTTCTCGCTTTCCTTCCTTAGACCCCATGTTCCTGAATCACTCAAATATTTTAATTGTCTCACATTTGGAGAGAGCAACATTCTCATGCAACATTCCATTGCTGACAGAAAGGCTGACAAGGCAGCTGACACAGTGGCTATTACTTTGAGCAGTTTCTAAACAATATCATTTTGCTGCCCTTCCGCTTTCAGTGAAATTACAGGGTGCTTTCTTCTTTGTAGAACAATGGAGCTCAGCTCCCACACCAGGGGTCCTGAACTGATTCCATACCAACCTCCTGAGCCTCAGCATTAATGCAATTATCACTGAAGTTGTCAATTCAGGCACTCACAGCCTCACTATATTGGTTCATTTTGGCATGCCAGAAAAATTAGGAATGGAGTTACAAGCCCTTCTCTGGATATATAATGTATGTGTGTGTATAAAATATATATATATGTATATATATGTGCATAAAATATGTGTGTGTATAATCTCCTGCTAATTTGAAATGCATCCTGAGTAAATAAGAGCAGTATTTATAGAAATGCATGGTGACAGATCAGCCGTGAATCTGAACTGGGGGCTGATAAATTCTCATTACCTTCATCTACCTGACAAATGAAATGACCTGCTAAGCAGCTGCTGAAAATTCAACGAGATACCTGCAAATAGCAAGCATCCCATGTGAAAAATGGACAAGTTTGGTGAACATCTTGGACTGGAATCACACAGAATGAAGAATAAAGAAGTTCTCCCCATCCCCTGATTCTGCAGAGTTACTGGAAACGGTGGCTTTTTGGGTTGCTGTTACCACTCTAACTTTCTTTCCATTCCCAGTCCACAAAGAAAGCAATCCCTGACTTTCCTTATCCTGAGATTTCCACTAATCTCCCTCTTAAGTCCTTAACTAATGCACAGACCTGAGGTATCTCTGTATATGGAATAGCAATTGCCAACACAGAATATGCACATCCAAGGTAGAGTTAATGGGATGATCTACTGAGCATTGAAGGTAAACCTTGAAAACTGCCCTTATTATTTTTGCTTCATTCATTTTAGACACTGTATTTGCAATTTTTTAATGTTTGTGACATATTAGTGTCATTGTATACAATGTCCTTATAAATGATAGCCATTATATCAATTTTATATTATATATGATCACATATAAAAATTGGTAAATATATAATAAACAATAAATGTTATATTATTATATATAATATTACAAATAGTGTGAGTGCATGCTCATTTTTTTAAATGATAGGACTGTGCAATTAAAAAAATTACAGACCCCTTTTCTAGAGAAAGTCTTCTGAAATGGTAATATGCACATAGCCATCTGAGGATTTTGTACGATGCATATTGAGATTATGTAGGTCTGGGATATGGTTAGAAAGTTTGCATTTCTAACCAACTCCCAGGTAATGCTGATGCTGCTAGTCCTTGAATTACACTTAGAGTAGTAAAGCATAAGTATGATTTAATGTCCTCCTGAAAGCATCCCCTTCCCCAAATATTTTTCCTTCTAGGACAGTAGAAATACCTGGGAAGTCCTCCTGTGTTGAAACTTCTATTTGGAGGACAAAGGTATTGCTTTCTGTTTGTTTGTTTTGTTTTGACTCAAGCCTCCCTGGGTAAGTAGATAGATAGGTATGTTGAGGTTGGTATCCTCTAGAAACAAACTATGAGGCAAAGACCGGCATCAAATTTACTGGGAATTGCTCTCAGGAGATAGTTGTGAAGAACGTACATTAACCCATCACAAGATATGTCTCTGAGGAGGAACTGTGCCTTTGCATGAGGTAGTTTTGTTCAGTGGAGGGAAATTCTCAGAGAGCAACTAAGGTGAAGGCTGTCGACAGCCTACCCTCCCAGAAGCTGGAGGAATGAGTGCCTCTATCTTAAAGGGTAGGCATCTGCATAGCACATGACAGCAGCTGCTATAATTTTCTCCAATTAATCCCGTGTTACAGGGGACGCCTGGGTGGCTCAGTTGGTTAATCCCGTGTTACACTCAGATACACTTTGTATAATAAGATCTTCCAGGATTCTCACGGGCCTCTATTCCTGTGCAATTACAAGATAAAGTTTTGTGGGATGAGCCAGAGCTCCTGTTACTGTAGTCTTTAAGACTATAACTAATATTCATCAAAATTGAGCCAAGTAACACCAAGAAGTTCCCAAGTGAATGACCTACATATCCAACATATTCTTCTCTGCCTACATAGTATAATAGTATCCTACCTCTTCCTGATGGTCAGGGTCCAGAACCCTTGCCTGGCCTTCCTGCTGGTATCTTGGAGTTGAGGGTGATGGAGAGGAAGCTATAGCTTAAAGTTCAATGGTATTCATTTGTGTTCTCCTATTGGAAGAGTTCACTTTCTGAGAATCTGTAATCTTGCAGAGTACAAAATTTAGGATCTCACACAGTTCCCAAGTGAGTCACTGAAACTGACAGTAAGTGGTCCCTTTCTACTTCTACCTCTTGGATTCTAAACACACAATATTAGCTGTTGGGATCTTTGATGTGTCCTGGAAGATGGCACTTCTTCCCCATAGAGCATAGTTATCAAGTTAGCGCCTCAGTTGCAACCTGGTATGTTGGTGTGGAATCTTTTGGGTGGTATGGTATATGGACAGAACAAGCAGATCCTACCCATGATCATGTATATAGTGCCATACTTTCTCTGTTATAAAAAGGCTCCTTAGGTAAAATACAGTGTTATGCTGGATACAGTCCCTTGTTGTATGAAAACAATGTGGGAAGCAAGTTTTGAAATATATGTGATGAATCAAGTCTGCTGGGCAAGAAAAGCAAACCCATATTTGAATACATTTTAATTCTAGTGTTTGAGGGACCACTTTTAAGAGAGATTAAAAATGCAGAATTGCATACAGGGTAAAGTTAACTTTGATATATATACAACAAAGGCATTAGGACAATTCTTTGAGAGCTCTTGTCCTGGAAGAGCCTTTCAGAATTCTCCCATATGTAAACAGGGAACCAGGGTTATATTCACTCACATGGACAGGTTATTGGATGTGGGATGCTCTTGGGAAGGGATGGGACCTTGGCCAAGGTGACCATCCTCAGGCCAAGGCAATTCCCGCTGAGTACTTAACCTGAGAGCTGTCAGCTACCAACAGTCCCATGACCAGAAAGGAGTGCTTTACCCCCAAAGAAGATGAGAGGACGTGAGCCATGTACTATAGTACCACAGCATTCACTACAATATATATGCATATTTTTTTCTCTGCATCTTGTTTTTCTTTTTAATGATTTATTTTAGAGAGAGAGAGCAAGGGGAGAGGGAGAGAGAGAATCTTGAGCAGACTCCCTGCTAAGCATGGAACCTAATCAAGGCTCGACCTCAGAACCCTGAAATCATGACCTCAGCTGAAACCAAGAGTTGGATGCTCAACCAACCAAGCCACTCGGGTGCCCCTTTGCTCCTTGCTCTTAAAAGTGAATTATGATCAGTTTCTTTTCAATGGGAAATGGTAAGTTCCCAGCAAAAGTTGTAAGATATGTTGTCAATGTAGGGTATAATGGTAGAAAGCAAAACAGCTTAAGATCTCTGAAAGTAGAAAACTCTAGTATATACTGCAATTGAGAGAAGAAAATATGGAAGTACCAGAGGACTTCAGTAGATATTTCCCAATTTGACACCCAGCTACTGTACCTCTTCCAAATCCCTGGAATGTTCATGTTTCTGTACAGTCCTAGGCTGGCTAGTATGCATCCATTGGTGGGCACAGAAAACTGTGAAATGCTGCAGAAGTATGCCAAGAGATGGTGACAAGGAGTCTTATACAATCTAATGTCTACAATCTAGTATTACAGATTTAACCCTGATAAATACAGAATTAATGAAAATGTGCCATCTCAGAGCAAAGGCTTTTGCACTATATGACAGTTAGGAACACAGCCTGCATTAGCACACAGTTCTCTGCTCAGTCTGGCCAATCTCCCACTGGCTGTCAATTAATCCTTATTCAGATACTAATCACACCTTATGTTGTATTCCTTTCCTAGGAATTTCTGCAAAACTAAGATCATTTCTACTTACCTTTCTATAGTTCTTTATTATACATTTACACATGATCTAGCAATTTCATGTAGTGGATACTATCCTTGTTTTTTCAGACACACAGAGCAAGGAGTTTTATATACAGAAGTTACATTGTTTCTTCCTTGAACCCAAAGTGTGACCTTGTTTATAGAATTCAGTTTCTCAGAATCTTATGTTTTTTGCCCATAATGTGGCAAAAATTAGGATTCAAGTGATAAAAATATTTAACAATAATAGTGTCCATCTTATAATTTGTGTTTAATCATTTTCAACTATCATTTAAAACAATTTTTATCTTTAAGTTTTTTTAATGTACCAGGAGGCAATATAGACAATACTGTGTATGTCTGTCAACTAACAATAAAGGAAACCAGCACAATTATGTGAATCAAGTGCATGAGCGTTTCCAAGCACATTTTATTTGTAATTATTTTGGCTGTTTATAATATGTTTAACTTTCACTTTTCCTATATTCCAAGAAGCTAAAGTTTTTAGAAAGCTGAATGCCAGACCAGCGAGTCCTTTCCCTGAATAATTCTTAGCACTGTCACTGTGTAGAAGACATTTAACATTTCATGTTTCAATTTCTTTATTCACAAACCAGAGGCCATCATCCTGACCTGCATCATCAAAAAGCAATTTCTATTAGCAAATTAATGACTGTTGAGGCAGCTATCAATGCTGAGTATCATTCATATTAGATTGGGCTTCAATTGCCAAACAGAAAGTGAACCATTCCAGGAAGCCCCTTTGGGAACAAGAGTTTAAAGTTCTTTTCTTTCTCTGGCTGCTAAGGAAAAGTACTGGTCAAAGAGAAGAGGGAAAGGCAAGGGAGGGGAGCAGGGAGAAGGGCAGGGAGGAGAGGAGATAAAACAGTTCAAGGTTGTACTTCCCTGACTTCATTCCTGCAATGTCGGCCTCACCCTTTATGACAAGGTCTGGGGAAGATGTAGTTTATGATGTGCTTCAAGTGTGATAAAGAAGCTGAGAGGTGAGCCCGGGAAGGGTTAGGTGTCCTTGAGGACTGGATGGGCTTGAGTACTCTGTGAGGATGGATGTTATTAAATTGAATTATTATTATTAGCACTTAGACAACGTGGAGAGGAAAAGGAGGAGAAAGGAAAGAGCTAAATTAAAACTGCGTGTGGGACACACTGTGAGAGAATTCTGAGAGATGCTGCTGACCTGTAAATAAGGCACAGACAACTCGGGGAGGGGCTCATTATTGAGTAGACATTCTTTAATCCCATGAAAAAATGAGTTTTACCAGGAGTTTTGTTCTGAAGGTTTGGAAGCAAGCCCACGCCTCTTCTGTGGCTTCACTGAGACACAAAGACATAATGAAAGAGGATTTCTGAAGTCTGCTCTTTGAGTAATGTCTGTCCCAGTTAAAATGGACTCCTCTCTTCTGATCCCCCTGTATCTGCCCATGCTCTTCCACCGCCCATAGTACCTTCATGCGTTTCTGCTCTGATTCCTATTCCCCACACCTTTCTTTAGCCAGTTTTGAAACTGGAGTCATCATTTTTATTGGTAGCAGTTGACATTTATGAAGCATTTCCCATGTGCCAGGCACTGTGCTAAGCACTTTGCATTTATTATCTTGTTTTATCTTCAATTGTGCCCTGTGAGGTACATTTTGTTGGCCCTATTTCACATTTGAGGATGTTATCTTAGAGAGGTAGAGTAGTTTAAACCCAGGGCTCACAATTAGTGTCAGAAATGGGATTTAATACTGATTTAGTCTGACTCCAAATCTTGTGATCCTAAGTGCTATGTTTTCCATGAAGTCTAAGCAGAAAACAAAACCATATTGACTAGTCAATCCTATCAGTCTTTCTTCATTTCTGTAAATATACCTAGCAGTACAAATCAAAGAAATGGGAGAAACTGGGAGGGATCATTCCTATCCTGAAGAGAATTATTATCCTTAGGATTATTTTGTACCGATTGGGGGGGGGGTGTGTGTGTGCAGAAGTTTATTGGGTAATATCCGGGCTCAAAAGTAGAACAACAACAACAACAACAACAACAACAAAAAAGGTGATTAATGAAACCACCAATGGAAGAGACCTTGAGTCAAGGAAAAAGGTATTTAGAATAGATGAAGATACGCTGAACAAATTTCCCATAAAAACAGAAGACAATCTATTCAGAACATCATTAATGTGTCCCATGATACATGCACTGATGCTTACATTTGTTTTTGTGTTATTTAATTTATCAGCATCAATCAAATATTGAAAGATGCCTCCTCTTTGAAATACCATTTCTTTCTTCAGCTTCCACAATGGAGACAACATTGTCCTCCTACCCAAAATTTTCACTCACCTCATTAGTTTCTATCTCCCCAGGCTTCTGGGCCTCTTCTAGATATTGAAATCTTGGTGTGCTCCCAGATCTTTCCTTGGCACTCTCCTCATCTCTATTCACTCTCCTTTAGGTGACCTGGGTGACGGACTGTATCTATTCTCAAAAACACTACTTTGTATCTCTACAACAATCTTCAAAAACAACATCTCTGTCCTAGGCTTTCCCTATTCTCCATACTAGATTATCCAATTGATACTTAAAAATTCTACATGAATGTCCAATAGCCATCTCAAACTTTACCTGGCCCAACCAAAAATGGCAACTTCTAATACTTCAGGAAAAAATTCTTCCCTGAACCAAGTCTTCCCATCTTAAAAAAAAAAAAAAATCTATTTCATCATATTTGTTGAGAAACTAGAAATTATTCCTTGTTGCTTCTCTTTTACTCTACCTACCATGTTTCCCCTAATGAGTCTTACCAACTGTTCCTTCAAACATTTCTTAAATTGGCTTCCTCCTTTAAATCTCCATTATATCCTAATACAAGACTTAATAGCCTCTTACCTCTCCCAAAATCGAAATCCACTCTTCTCCACATGTTCATGTTCCACTTATCCTCGAAAAGGCCAGCAAACAAACTTCATAGAAGAGTAAATCAGATTATGCCATCCATTTGCTCAAAGCAGTCTCAGGATGCACCATCTGAACTAGGTAAACACTTAAACCCCTGATCCTGGTACAGAAAGCTCTCCATATGATAACCCTGAGTTATAGATCAGCCACTCCTCCCCTGCCTATTAGCATTCGGTTATATTGGTTCCTTTTCTCTTTGTGCAACCCAAGGTCATTCTTGCCTTAGAACTGTCTCATATTTATATTTTCTGCCTGGAGTGCTCTCCATTATGATCTTCACAGGATTTTCTCTGGCCTACTACTTCATTCTCTCTCTCTCTCTCTCTTTTAATATTTAATTTATTTATTTGACAGAGGGAGACACAGTGAGAGGGAACACAAACAGGGGAGTAGGAGAGGGAGAAGCAAGCTTCCCCCGAGCAGGGAGCCCAATGTGGGGCTCGATCCCAAGACCCTGGGATCATGAACCAGGCCAAAGGCAGCCACTTAACAACTGAGCCATCCAGGTGCCCCAACATTCTCATCTTAAATATCTCCTCCCAAAAAATCTGAAGTAGCTTCCAAGTCACTCTGAAAGCATCCCATTTTATTTATCCAAAAAGTATATATCTTCATGTACTCTTTTCATGTTTCTTTTCTTTCTCTCTTTCTTTCTGACTAGGATGCTGATTTATGCAAATAAGCTTTGTTCATTTTTATAGTACTAGTGATTAGACAATGCCTAGTACAAAGCAGACACTCAGTAGATTTTGTTGAAAGAAGAGGAAGAAATGAAAGGGGAAGAAAAGGAACAGAGAAAGAATGATCATCTATAGTGATGTGTCAAATTCTTATCATCCAAAGAATGAATTTGAAATTTGACATAAGGATGTACATGTAGTGATGAAAGTGTCACTGAAATTTCATGAGGCCAGGCAAATGATTAGATGATGACAAATGAAGATTATGTCTTTTAAAAGAAAAAAGTAAAGGAAATGGAAACACACACACACACACACACACACACACACACACACACAGCACTGCAATCAAAGAAACTATTATATTTCTGAACAGAAATCCTCAAATTCATCTGATGTTGTAGAGTGGAAAACACTTCAGTGATTAAGTAAAAAAGAAAACCAGAGCAACGTCATTGTGAGACAATGCTATATCAAAAATCACTAGACAAAATACATGGTTATCAGTTTTCTAATATAGACTACAAAAATGATATACAAGGAAGGTAAAGTGTAGCGTGAAAGGCAGATAGATAACTTCTTAAATATTTTCTTTTTTTTTTTCAACAAAAGATACCACAGTTTTTGTACTTGTTTGAGTAAAAAATCTGAGAATTATACCTGGCAATTTCCTCTCCCTTAAAAATCACATCAAATCAACTGCTTGGTGCAACCTCTAATCTGAATAAAGCTGATTTGCTTAAACAGTCCAGTTGCAGTCCATATTTTCATTAAAAAAGTCAGTCACTTCAAGTCTTCAAGTTTGTTCTCAAAACCACACAAAAAACATGCCAAAATATAAAATATCTTCATCATGCTTATCCTGTGTGTGTGCCTATAAGGTGGGGGGCGGGAGGAGATTTGCTGGAATGTGTGTGTGCAGGAGAGGGGAGAAAGGAAAAGAGAGAGAGAGAGGTGGTGCTTAATCAATACTGTTTTTTCATCTGTCTCTAGATTTTCTCAACCTTTTTCTTTTCTTTTCCCAATCCATGTTAACTATTCCCTGCCCAACCACATTTTTTGTTTCTATTCTTCTTTCTTCTACCAGTAGCTCTGTAGTGTACTCAAAGTAAATACACTGAAGCAGGTCTAGGGTTTTCCCAGTTCTCCTTCTTACTCACATGCCAAGCACAGCTATTCTAGCTCTACGGCAACACTACAGTCTAAATATAAACAGTTTCCATTGTTACTATCCTGCCTACATCATAGCATCGCATCTCCTCTGGCTTCTTGCAATTAATTGCTTCTTAATTGGTCCCTCCCACATCTTTCTTTGCACAGTAACCTATGCAATTTTTTTTTTTTTACATAAATCCATTCAAAATACTTTCTTGCTTAAAACTCTTAAATACTTTCCAACTGGGATTAGAGTAAATTCCAAATGCTTTCACACAGGCCAAAAAGCTTTATAGGATATGACACCTTCCTGATGTTTGAGCCCTTTCTTTCTTTTTTTTCCCCTTTGGTGATAAAATTTATTTCTTAAGATTTTTTAAATTTGAGAATAGCTGGAACACAAAGTTACAGTAGTTTCAGGTATACAACATAGTGATTCAACACATCTCCATATGTTACACTATCTTTAAGCCTTTTCTCATGCCTTGCTCTACAACTCATCCTTATTCTACAACTGCAGGAGACTTCCATCAATCCTGGAATATTCCACACTCCCTCCTGCTTCTGGACCTTCTCATATCAACTCTTTCTTATCATAGTGCTCTCCCTTCCCTTCTCCCTGCCAACTCTATTCATCCATCAGCCGAGTCTCCTAAAATATCCCTCAGATAAGCTTAAATCCTCCTATCAAATGTAATCATAGAATAATTACTTTCTCCCCAAAGCCCTTATCACAACTGCAATTAATCGCATAAGTCTTTAATTTCTATACTTCCTAGACTACAACCTACATGAGGGCACTGATATCATTGATCTAGTACACTGAAGATATTAAGAGATGTACATCACTTGTTGGGTAACTGAAATAATAAATAAATGCAGAAATTAAACTATTAGAGGTTTATACCTTCAAAAGCCAGTATATGGCATTTTCCTGACTCTTCTTGCCAATAAATTTGTCTTTTATAAGGATGAGGAACCAATAAGATTTTATAATTGATTACGATAAACAAGAAATCTTGTTCAGAAAGATTACAGTGACAAGGACTTGAGGGGAAAATGACCATGTCATCTTGAAATTAATAACTCTGAGAAAGAAATATGGCCTCTTTAATGGTTAACCCAGTTCCCCTAATCTGTCTGGTGAGGGTACCAGCAAGCAAGTAATATGGACACTATAGTTTTCTGTGAAGACTTTGGTTCCTTCACTATGTTTCCTATTCGTTATCAGGTGTTTTCAGAAATGCTCCTAGAGGCAGCAATGAAAATAAAACTTACTTTTAATGTTCCTCAGTTCCATACTGACCTCGATAGCAGTGGTCATACTGGCTAATTTGTACATATGCTTTCCTGATGCTTGATACATGTATTCATCCCCTGGAAGGGGAAAGCATTAGTTTTATTACATATATTCTTACTTCCTCTCTGTATTTTCAATTTTTCCCTGCTGGGGCAGAGTAACTACAATGGAAATTATCTGATGGACTCATGTTTTGAAGGACATGAACCAAAGATAGAAAAAGGAACATGCAAACAAAGAGATATGAGAAAGAGACCCTTGCATTTTTCAAAGTTCATCTGGGAAGTCAAAAACCAGAAGGAGGTGAATAGCCAGAAAAAATACTGGATTCAGGAAAATGATGACTTTTGCTTTGTACAGAGCAGAAAGAAGAACATGGTGTAGGGTAGATAAGGTACTGTTAAAAATGACAGCAAAGGCAGAAAGATCATTCATCTCTTACTTTACTTCATTTTAGCTATCAGGAAGAATGATCTTCAAACTGTAAAGCATAGAACAGTGCACAAGGGGCAGATCATAGGGAAGATAGATGCTAGGATCTTCATGTGACTGCTTTAAATTAGCATAATGCTTGGAGTGTTCACTGGATCCATACTGTCTTTCCCATCTGATACTTCCAACACTTGAGAATTCTACTTCAGCATCCTATACTATTTCTGTAACTTTGACTTGAGATGGTGTGCATAAATGTCCAGTGGAGCATTTCTATGAGCCAAAACTTAAAATAATTTATCTGTGATCCAATGAATAGTCCCTGGTTGCTCTTCTTGTTAATTTGAATCTTATACCATTTTTGTTCTCCATCCACTTGTGGAGATCCCCCTTACTTCAACCTGCACCATATCCATTACTTGTTTAAAGTGTGACTTGAGATTGGAGCATACCTTTCTAGGACACTGTACTTAGCCTGCTCTGTTGGAATACTACAATTAATCTCTTCCACAATTTAGCATGTGCCCTGCCACGGCTTTTCCCCTGTTTGTAATAATTAGGTTGCTTTGCTTCAACAGCCAATCTATATATAGACCTTAGATTGTGCTCATTCAAATACCAAGTGCTAGGTCCAAGAACTATCACCTTTGTTACTACTTCTCAGTGACACAAACAGGAAACTTAATTTTTCCTAATGGTTCTCAAGATTCAGGGGACTCTTGTTTTCTTATTTTGTTTTGTTTTGTTGTAGAAACAAAACCTGGGTCTACTTTGAGGCTTGTCAGTTTCATACAGACTTTAGAGACTTTGTGAGAACAACCATCTTGAATGCTGCCCTTCAGCATAGGCTTTTTTGATTTAAAAACAAAAACACACAACAACAACAACAAAACAAAAACAAAAACAAAAAGCAAAAAGGTCCTTGTCAAACAAGGTTGCTTCCCTCCATGATTCCCTTCTGAAACCTCAGTCCTCTCATGCTTTGCCTGGTCACATGTGAGCATAAAGTCCAGCCTACCTGGAAGCCAGGAGGGTGTTTGCCAGCATGTGTCACTTGCAGAGAACAGAGAAAGAACTTCACCCTCCACAAAAGCATCAGCCATTCTGGTTTAACATATGTCATTTTAAAAATGTCATTAAAATAGTATGTTTTAGTCATAAAAATTAATCTTAAAGTTATAAAATATAAAGAACTATGATCTTATTTTCAGAAAAGAAGTAACACATGCTTTGGGGACAGAACGTAGATTAAAATCTCACTTTTATCATTCCCAACTGGGTTTTAAAAAAATATTTTTACTGTATCACAACAATATTTTCTCAGTGTACTATGGCATTATCTTTTTGTTTGTTTGTTTGTTTTTCTTTTTTGTTTTTTTCTTTTTGTGAGAGAGAGTGCGCATACCTACAAGCACAGGGAGAGCAGAGGGAGAGAGAAAGAGAATCCTAAGCAGGTCCATGCCCAGTGTGGAAACTGATGTGGGGCTTAATCTCATCACCCTGATATCATGACATGAGCTCAAATCAAGAGTGGGACACTAAACCCATTGAGCTACCGAGGTGCCCCAAGGCATTATCTTATTAAAAAATACATAGTTACGGGGCATGGGCAACAGTATATTGTATATTCGAAAATGGAGTCCTATGTTCAAAAACTTTTGGAAAAAAGATAAAGTTATGTGACTTTGTTAAGGAAGGATTTTGCATAGCTTTTATTATGTTTGTATGAATTGTATATCTCTAAGAGTAAGATATATAGTATGCAATTCTTCTCAAATTGACAGGATAGGACACAGCCCCCTTTTTTGGTCACAGGTCACTTCTTGTAGATCTCACTTTGGGAAAGTATGTCTACATTAAGACTATTCCATGAACTCATTCATACCTCCCAGTGGGACAGTTGTCAAAAAAAAAAAAAAAAAAAAAAGGACGAGGAAGAAACATCAGATAACTCAGCATTCTTTCAGAGAGATAAGGACACGAGAAAGTTAGACCAGTCCAAGCAGAGACGGTAAAGAGAAAGGCATCTGAAGACAAACTTGGCCTATATTCAGTAACTGCTTGGAATATTTTCTCAACTGTAAATTGTAAGACACTTCAAGATTCAGTTTCAAACATCATTGTAAACCAAGCAGACAGAAATTTAAGTTGCAAATAAGTAAGTTACACCTGTTTCAGGTTAACTGTCATTCCTCTTTTCCTTAGTAGCTTTTAAGATTTTCTACTTAGTCTGGGTCCCAGTTTTGAAATTTCACTATAATGTAAAATCCTCAGCACACAGCAAACTTTTGATTGGAGAGTTAATCACTTTTTTTAATGCTATAAAACTTTTAGCCCCAGTCTACTCTAATATGTTCTCCTAGTTACTTCACTTCATTTCCTAGGACTCCAAGTAAAGATAGTCCAGAGTCTCTCAGTTCTGTTTCTTGTATCTTTCAACTGTTTTTTTTCTGAATTAATTCCTCAGTACTATTTTCTATTAATATTCATTAATTCTATTATTCATTAATTCTATTAATATTCATTAATTCTTTCTTGGACTTTATTTAGTATAAAATTTATCTCATTATAAAATTGGACTTAATTTCCTCATTTTCTGTTTCTAAGATTTCTGAGCACTTAAAAAATTCTACCATTTTTTTTTTCACTCATGCTTTGTTTCACAGTATCTTGTGAACGTGTTTTAATGGATTTAATAATGAACTTAATGGATTAAGTTCCTCCTGTTTTCTCTGAACACTGCAATCATATTTATTTATAAAGTTTTGCCATACTATTCTACAGCAGTTATTTCATCTGGAGTTTACTCTGTTGATTTTTTGGTTTCTTTTGGCAGTCATAGGATTAGGTTCAATTTATATTTCTGCATTTCTATTGTAGATTTATTTAGTTTTTTTTTTCTCTCTTTCCCACCCTTTTCAGTGATCCTTTTCATTGTAGAGGCTCTGCAGCTGCACCTAACCAGTCCTCTGGCTCCAGTTTAAGACCCAATACTGAGTCTTAAAATGGAAGTCTAGATCTCCTTTCCCACAGAGAAGTCAAAATTACAACTGCTTGTGCAGACATGACTAACATATTTGTTCAATTCCTGGTCAGGAGGCTGAGCTACAAACTTTGAAATACTTGACAAAACTTCTCTCAGCTTCTACTTCTTATGAACAAGGGAGCCCACCCAACTTTCAGATCTAGGTTCATATACATGGATGTTTTTCCTTCCCCTTCATCCACATGACTTGCCACTTCCTGTACTCATACTCAGAAATCAGAACGTTAGTCCCACTTATTGTGCATTTTTTTAAAATCATCTTTTGATACACAGAGATATTTATGTTGTTTTTAATTAAGTTGTATTTTTCTTTTTAAAAGTTATTTAATAGTCATTTCATACATTTGAGACAGAGGAAATTTACTGAAAGAAATTACGCTGTCATATCTACTGGAAGACCTTAATTTTCAATTGTAACTCTTAGTATGTCTCATGACTAAAAGTGGTTGGAAGCTGAAGGATCACCAAAATACACTAGAAGAATTAGAAGAAAGAAAAAAAAATATTAGCCTGATGGAGATAGATAATATAAGGGAAACACACACACACACACACACAAAATAAACACCCTCATCATTATCTTCAGACATAGTAAGAAAAAAATCCAAGATTAAAATAATTAAAGTTGAATATTTACTAGAATTAATTAGGAATTAATATCCAATATATATAAAGAACTTACACAACTCAGTTATCAAAAAAAAAAAAATCCAACTAAAAAATGGGCAGATGATCTTAACAGACATTTCTCCAAAGAAGACATACAGATGGCCTCAAATACATGAGAAGATGCTCAACATCACAAATCATCAGGGAAATGCAAATCAATACCACAATGGGACATTGCTTCATATCCATCAAAATGGCTATTCTCAAAATGACAAGAAATAAGTGTTATTGAGGATGTGGAGACAAGGGAACCTTCATACACTGTTGATGGGAATGCAAAATGGTGCAGTCACTATGGAAAAACAGTATGGAGAATCCTCAAAAAATTAAAACTAGAACTACCATACAATCCAGCAATTCTACTTCTGGGTATTTATCTGAAGAAAATGAAAACACTAATTCAAAAAGGTATATGCACACCTATGTTTACTGTAGCATTATTTACAACAGCCAAATATGGTAGCAACCCAAATGTCCATTGATAGATGAATGGATAAAGAACACATATATATCATAAAAAGAATGAAATCTTGCAGTCTGTGACAAAATGGATAGATCTAGAGGATATAATGCTAAATGAAATACATTAGACAGAGAAAGACAAATACATTATAATTTTTACTTATATGTGGTGTCTAGGATCAAACAAATTAACAAACAAACTAAAACAGAAATAGACTCATATATGGAGAACAATCTGGTGGTTGCCAGAAGAGAGGAGGGTGAGCGAATGGGCAAAATACAGGGAGGGGATTAAAAGGCACAAACTTTCAGTTATTAAATAAAACAGGAAGATGCAATGTATAACATAGGGGATATAGTTAATTATACTGTAACAATTTTGTATGCTGACAGATGGTAGCTACATTTATGGTGGTGATCACTTTATAATGTATATAAATGTTGAGTCAGTATGTTGTACACCCGAAACTAATACAATATTGTATATCAACTGTACTTCAATTAAAATAAACAAAACAAAATTTAAAATAATAACAATTTTTTGCAAAAGTGAAATGTTAGTTTTTTAGAAACAAAGTGAAGTTGGAGGATAAAGTCAAATTTTCCATAAAGTGTAACACAGAAACAGTAGAAATGAAAACTATAAGAAAAAAGGCAAAAGATTTACATAATTGATCCAGAGCCTAAGCAGCAGATTTGGTCCAGAGCAAAGTGAAGTATAAGAATAAGAAATAGCTATATCAGAGAAGTAATAACAGGTAATGTTTTTAAAAATTTAAGGGTATAGAACTCTGCATTGCAAGAAGAATGTCCATGTGGTGCTCAGCATAATGAAAAACAATATAATCACCCTATGACAAATCATCATGATGTTTCAGAACAGGGAGCATTGATAGAATTATTAGTTATATGTAAAGTAATAATTCATATGGATTATATTTTCAAAATAGCAAGAATGAATGCTAGAAATTAATATCTTCAGAAATCTGAATAAATATTATTTTCAACCCAGAATTAAGTAGCCAGCCAAGCTATTAATTAAATATGAGGACAAAGTAAAAACAAACAAGGTTCTGGAAAAAAATTACCTACCAGTCACTATTATGTGAGAAGCAACATAAAGATGTGCTCTGGAAATACAGAATCAACCAGGAAAAATTAAGGCACCATATCCAAGAACAAATGTAATAATACCAGGAGCGAATTTAAGAGAATTCCTTGGATTATAATGAAAAAACATTCTTAGAGACAGGGTGTGAGTCTACATGGTAGTCAGAAGATAGAGAGGTTTGGTAGGGAAGTTTTCATGGTATAGAGAGATAACAGAATATCAGATATGGTAGAAGGTTTAGGGAAAAAGTAGGATTTGTGTTACTGGACAGTGCAAGAGAGTAAAGGAATGGCAAAAAGAAAGCTGATGGAAAGCAAACTGCTGTAAAGAAAAAGAGGCCAATAACAATATATTATTAGACTCTATAGTGAACACTATTAGCATAAATATCATCATGTTAATATAACTATTGTTTTAGCTAACAACTAACAGACTTACTATTTTTGATGTATGTGGGAGATGAGATGCAGATGTTGTATGAGGAATAATGTCTAAAGTCAATACACGATATATAGCACAATATGCATTATATTTACAGACATGGAGGTAATTGCTAGAAGACACAGCAAGAGTGGTTGTAGAGGGAATGTACTGGGGCATGAGATTGCCATTAATAACTATCTGGTTTTTTAAACTAGGTGTATACATTATGTAGATAAATGCAAAGAACTCAGTTCTTCTCTCTTTCTTTTAGAAAGCTTTCCATGATCCAGTTCACTAAGTATCTCCTGAGTCAACCAGAAAACAAAGAAGATGATGGGCAACCATTTTCTATTTTTTCCAAGAATGGTACATAAGTAGCACCGTTTTAGATGCATGGGAGATTTAGCACATTCACTGCATACCTTAGGTTATCAGGACTGGATCTATCTTGCTGAACAGGCGGAGAAAGTTGGTGCTTGGGATTTGTTAACACTTAATTCATTGTTGCAATCGTCTCTGCAGTGTCTCCCTTATACCCGTTGTATCTCTATCACTCTGCTCATACAAACACTTTCTAATTCTTTGCTCCAAAGCCTTTTCTCTCTCTCCAGCTTTCCTCAAAGAGGAACTCTGTCTTATTTACTACTGTATTTCTAGTGCCAAAACTTTGGTATTTAATATGCAACCAGTAGACCTTGGTTTAAGAGCATTAATTAATCCATGGATCTGTATTTTGAAAGACTGAACTGTGTCCACCCACACGGTGGACAATTTAAAAAGCCAAATCTCCAGCTTACCTATTCACTAGCTCGTTGCACTTGGAAAAGTTGTTTAAACTCTCTGAGGCTTGTGTTTTCACTTACTCAGTGGTGATAATGCTAGCTAAACATCTCATGGGACTGTCCCTATTATCTGGAGGGAAGATGAAGGTGGTAATATGGAGTAACAATCTATACATGCGAAGGGATTGCATGAGTGATGTTATAATGATTATCCAGCACTTAGGAGGTGAAAGCAAAGGAAATCTTTCAGATCTTATAGTCCTTCCTGAACATCGAGGCTGGTCTTTCAAATCTAGCAAAATGGTTAAGTTCGCAAAGATGGTCAGCGCCAACCACAACTCCCAGCATGGGAGGCTCAATAAAGTAAGGGGGGGGGGGGTAGAATAAATAAGGCAAGTCTGGGTACTGGAATGAGTTTAAATGATGTCACCTTATAAAGAAATTCATAAGAGGGTTTTCTGTCCCTGGGCTCTGCATGTGCTGAATATACACTGCAGTATTCAGATTTATTGACAAGATATCAGCAAAAGGTGAGCTGCCGACAGATCTAATAAAAGTTGGACAGCCCTGTGCACAAATAGCTCCCACTGCAGGCCAGCAAAATGAATAATATCTCTGTGAGTGTTCATGTGTGTGTGTTGTGTAAACAAACTTTACCCCAAATAATTCTCTAAAATCTGCTCATCTACTCTCTCTCCCCCCTCACCATCGGGAAATGAGAATTGAAAATATTTAAATACTGGCAGAGGGGTGGGATCTGGGCGGCAAACCAATATTCTCCATTAAAGTCCGAGATTTAAAGATCCATTTATCAAAACCTTTGGTGTGTGCCCAAGTCTTCCTGAATTAATGCATGCATGCATATGAAAATCAATGTTTCCTGCCCATATAAACACTGCAGCTCTGAATCAATCTCTCAAAGCCGAAGAGGGTTAAATATTTAAACAAGCTATGTATTGAAATACATTTTTAATGCTGTGAAGTCATTCTGATGAAAGATTACTCAGGAGCCTTCATTACTGAGTGTAGAGAGTAATATGGTATTATCAGAACAGATGGCCCAGCTGTCTGTGGGCTCTGGCCCCCCTCAGGGTAGATTCAAATACTACTCCTAGAGTCAGCTGTTGGTAGCCAGTGGCCTGAATGGATGGCTGCCTGCACACCACACATCCCTACATGAAAGCCATGCTGGCTGCTGTCTCCGAGAACATTTCCTTAAGGAGTCAAATGCTGCTTTGATTTGATTTGATTTGATTTCATTTCATTTCTTTGTAAGCACTTCATGTTTGCGCTGTTTGTTTCAAGCAGAAGCTGTTGTTCAAAATAGAGAGTGGACAAGCTGACCATTCCACTGCTGGTCATTTGACTACTGCTGGGTTACTCTTAAAAGTCTGCATGGGGTGTGGCTTAAGGCTACCCTATTTACTTACTGGTTTCTGATCAGGCATTATAGTGAATAGAAAGCCCACCTCATTGCACTTAAATCCTAATGTCCTGAGCTACGATGCTTTTTCCCCCCTAGTTTACTAGCTGCTGACTTTTTGGGAAACTGCTGTGAACCCAGTTGTTTTTATATGGGATCGCAAATGTTCCTTTCCTTTATAGCTTTCTCTGACTAGATTTTAAGTCATAGAATTATAGAAAAGAATCATAGAGAGAATATCGGTGATTAAAAGAGGACTGGACTCAGAGCCAGGTCGAGGGATCTGGTCTTCAAATGTCTTTTTAAATGTTGCATCTCTAAAATAAGATGAACATTCCTCTTCTACCCACTTCTGTTGAAAATCTTGAGGAATCTGCTAAAATATTGAAAAACATACATTAGTTGTTAAAAATATATGTTTCCAATTGTGAGAACTAGAGATGGGAAAACAGGAGAGGTTCCGACAGTGAGAAGGAGGGGTTTGAGGTGTGGCCAGTAGAGTCGGTACATTTCAGAGCATGCAAGTAATTTATAACTGAAACTCTGTGCTGTCCCACCTAAGTCATATTAGTTAAGTGGCTGTTCATTCTTGCTCTCCAAGCCCTATATGTTGTGGAAGGGAGCCTGTCATGAAAAGCAACCATCTGAGGCTAAATTTATTTCAGTACCAATCAGGTCAGAGCTAGAAGCCACATGGGGTACAATGAGATAAATGATGAGCACACATTGTGATTTTGCTTCTAGATGATGAACAAAATTTAAAGGTAAATGATATCACTGGCAAAAATCATCATATTCTTGGGTTAAATACTGACCCTCTTAGGCATTTTTGAAATTTTCTAATAGTAAGTTGATGCTGGTATTGGTAATACGTATTCAGTAAAATTGACACTCTTTCCCGGGAGATAAAGTAAAAAACACAAACTATTCCAAGTAGCAACAATTTTCTGTGGAAAAGCATGAAAAAGAAAAGTTGGAGAGGATTTAAAAGGAACACTTGGCAGCTCTTACATATAGCCTCCTTGTTACAACCCCACTAATTCGACAAGGATCAAATCATCAACTGTAAGAGGAATTGGAGCCAGACCTTTTGAGTCACAGACTGATAGCTGCCATTTTCATTAGGTAAAGCCTGTCATTCCCTCTGCTTGCTTATTAGCTGTGGAAGCTGATGGCTAGATATGTACAGCAGGGGCAGGCAGGTGCCAAGCCCCACAGCCCTGCACTAGTTTGGCATGTTCAGGGTCCCCAGTTTCATTATTTCTTTTTTCTACAGACTAAGTAGTTTCTACATCCTGCTTATTAATTTCACTTCTACCCATGAGGCACTGCAGCTATACCACTGCTTCCAACGATATGTCCCTCCTTGCAACGTCACCAATTCATTCTGTCCCCCTGTGACTCAGATGGTTGAACCACTTGCCTCCTAATCAAGTCAATGATTCATTCTGAAATTATATAAGTCAAGGCTCGTGCATGGATTTGATCAATGGAGCTCAAGCCATGGATCCAATACATGAATCCACTGGAACATTCTACATAATTTCTTGCTTCTTATGCTTTTGTTTTCTTAAGTTCTTTCACCTGGAATATCTCTAAGCCACTATTGATATGGAATTTCGATATGCCACTATGTGCTACACAGAATTTTTCCCACCTTCTCTGTCCCTAAGTAAGCTTTGTGGCTTCCATGAAGCATTCCCTAACCAAGCAGCCTACTGAGTTATTTTACTCATCAGAACTGTACTACCTCTGGACACCTGGATGATGCAGTAGTTTGGATGTCCCACTCTTGGCTTCTGCTTGATTACGATCTCATGGGTCATGGTATGGAGCCCCCAGTGGGGCTCTGTGTTCAGTGCGGAGTCTACTTGGGATTCTCTCCCTCTTCTTCTGACCCTTCCCCA
This sequence comes from Mustela nigripes, assembly GCF_022355385.1. NCBI lineage: Eukaryota > Metazoa > Chordata > Mammalia > Carnivora > Mustelidae > Mustela > Mustela nigripes. The sequence continues at coordinate 57,400,651 of NC_081564.1, forward strand.
ACTCAAACACATGTGCCCACACTTGTGCTCTCTTTCTCTCTCAAAATAAATAAATAAATGAAACTTAAAAAAAAAAAAAAGAATTACACTACCTCATGATCTTAGATATACTCCTTTGTCACAGAAAATTCATATCACACTAATAACTATGTATTGGAGATGCAACAGTGAATTATCCATAGTCCCTATCTTCTGCCACCTAACTAGTCTGTGTGACTTTGAGGAAATGACTAAACTTTCTCATCTATCATGAGAATAATGCTTCCTCCACAAATTATTGTGAGGACAAAATAAGACTGTGTGTAAAATTCCTTTGTAAATTTTAAGGAGCAACATAAACATAAAGCATTGTTTTTATTATGTCTACTTTCAATCATATCACCTCTCAATCATTTGTCTTGGTGTACAAAGATCAAGATGTTTTTGTTGGTTTTAGCAGAGTGATTTGCACATAAAGATTGAATCGATTGATTCATTTTTGCCTTCAGATTCATGATCTAAGGTCTAATAATATTTTAAAATCTTGGCAGCCCATGACTGAGGTTTTGAGTTTCCTTTCTCCTTAGTCCTTGCAAGTTCAAATAGAGTTGGATGCCATCTATACGAGATTGTGGTCACTCAAACAGGGAAGCTAAGGGCACCAGGGTGAGGGGCTGTGCTCTCCATATAATCTCATTATATTTTGCTCCTAACTTTCTAGTTTAGCAAAGGCACCTTGGCCTGCTGTTTCACCAAGTTTTTATTTGATTTGACTGATTTTAAAGTGTACTAGTCTTATTTCAGTGTTAGAACTTTTAGTGAAAATATCTTCAGACACAAATAAGAAAGCAAAAACAGTAAGACTGAAGAGTAAGTTTTGAATGTATAATTTTTAAAATTTTTTAATAAGTATATTCATGTGAATTATTCTACATAAACTTTTGAGCATGCCCACAAATCAAAACATTTTAAAACTCATTTTTATAGATGAGAAATCCAAGAAACCTGGCTCTAAAATTATTTTTTCTACATTTTTTCTTCTTTATAACAACAATGTAAAATAAACCTAATGTATTTGAAGAAGCAATTACAAAGTCAATTTTGCATACAGTCTATACAAATGACCATACCCTGGGACAGAGGGCTGATCTAACTAGATACGTGTGTGAAAAAGTAGTGGAAAGGGCCCTCTCACCCAAAGTTACAGAGGGCACTGCCATCATATTTGTAGGCAAAATCAACACTTGATAGTGCTCTCAAGGCAGCTGCTGGAAGAAGAAGTCTGAATGAATTGCTCGTAGAAGACACCAAACATCATGTCATGTTGGAAGACATCTACTGTAAGATGTAAGAACAAATATTTTATGAATGAAAAAGAAACAAAAATTGTCCATTATACTCTGAAACACTGTTTTCTTATTTTCAGTTTATTTGAAAACATTCTTTTTTTAATTTATTTTTTATTTTCAGCATAACAGTATTCGTTATTTTTGCACCACACCCAGTGCTCCATGCAATCCATGCAGTCTATAATACCCACCACCTGGTACCCTGACCTCCCAACCCCCGCCCCTTCAAAACCCTCATATTGTTTTTGAGAGTCCATAGTCTCTCATGGTTCAATTTAAACATAGATTTTTATGAAAATTTCTTTTCTCTAGAAAAGAAAGCATAGGTAATATACACTGGTTTTGGAGGTTTCTGAGGCTATTCTAGGTCTGACGTTTCTCAATACTTCTCTATTAGGACATTAACGCTCATGCATTTGCAAACAATATTGTCCTCTGTGCCATGAAGAGAAGCGATGAGTCAGCATTACTTAAAGGGTGCTCTAGTATTGTCTCCAAAAAAAATATTTTTAACTGCTGTAACTCTTTCTAGAAGTTATTATGGGTATGCTCACCCAATGATGATGTTGTGACAGACATCTAATAGTAATTACTGTTATTTTATGATCTCAGAGGTATAAAGTGTGATGGGACAAATGTATCTTGTTTTCTATGATAGTATGGAAATAGGAAATGAATCTATAGTCAGGGATGGTGTAAAACAGGTTGTAAGTGGTGTAAAGCCAGGGGTTTAGTGGTCTACCAAGTTCTGCAGGCGATGGAGTTCATTGCTAGGATAGGTATGTGATTGGAAATGACTTTTCTGTGCCCTCTGGGGCTGATGCAATGGTGAGGATAAGAGATTAAGTTGAAAATGAAAAGGTGCATTTAATAATCCAGAATTGGGATTGCCCCATTAGTTAGACACTGGACCTCCACAATTCCAATATGCCTACTCAAAAAACAATGAATACTGCACTGTATGTATTAAGAGCTGAAAGCTCTAAATTAGGCATCAGGCATCCTGAGTGCCAGTCATGATTTGCCATTAATCTGTGAGACATAACCTCACTGATCCTTATTTTTGTCATCTGAAAATGAAAAGAATCCTACTGGTCTCCCTTTCCTCATAGAGGTTACTATTGGTTTCCACAGATAATCATGTAATGGTGTAAGGTGACAACACACAAAGTATGCAGATAGGTCAACCTCACCTGTCTTTAACCATGATCCTTCAACAGAGGACCCTCATATTATACGTGAAGAATCTGAGACTTAGACAACAGCCCAGGTTGTTAGGTCAACAAAGCTCAACTCACTAGTAAATGTCAGAGATGGGATTAAAATCCAGACCTCCTGAATCAAGTCTAGTTTTCTTTTATTATATCACATAATAATTGGGGAAGGTTTTAACATAATGAAGGGCCATAGGGGAATAATGAATTAATAATATAGTCACTTTATCTATGGATTAAAGTGGAAGACATTCTATCTCTAATATTTATCTAAAGTCTTGCTTCTGGGCACCTTGGTGGCTAAGTTTGTTAAGCATCTCTGCCTTCAGTTTAGGTCATGATCCCACGATCCTGGGACTGAGTCCCACCTGTGGCTCCCTGCTCAGTGGAGAATCTGCTTCTCTGCCCCTATCCTGGCTCATGCTCTCTTTCTCTGAAATAAATAAATAAATAAATAAATAAATAAAATCCTTAAAAAAATAAAGTCTTCCTTCTTTTCCAGATGAAAAGTTACACAAATTCTGCTTCACTGCAGAATCTTATTTGGTGTGCTTAGATGTTTTTCCTTGTCTCTCTCATCTCCACCATCACCACCACCATTGTCAAACTCAGATGCTGATTGTTTTTTGAGAAACTTGGACTAAATAGATAATAAGTCAGTCTCAACAATGCCATGTTTAATAACACCTACAAGACAAAGAATGCATACACAAATAATCCAGCATGTACAAATGAACATTCACAGAGCTTTTATCATGAACTTGGCGCTGTGTTCTGTGATTTTAAATTTGTTAGCTCACACAATGCTTGCCATCTTGCTGATGAGAAAACTGAAGCTTGGCAAGGTTACCCAATTTATCTAAATTCACATATATAGGTCTTTTAATCCACTGTTCATTCCATTCTTGCCATTTGATTCTTTACAAGAAGCATGGAAATGAAAGACAGTCAAATTTAAATTCCTATCCTAATACTATAAATTACTGTGTTCCCTTTGCCATGAGAGGTTCCTTAAAATGGAATGCATCAGAATTTCAAGATGGCAAATGGGGAAGCAGGTTTTTTAAACTACTGACTACTTTACTTGTAACAAACACTAGCCTGGGTTTTCTGATCGTATGAGCATCTTCCCCAAGGAAAGAAGCTTATGAATACAATTTAAAACAAACAAACAGGGCACCTGGGTGGCTCAGTGGGTTAAAGCCTCTGCCTTCAGCTCAGGTCATGATCCCAGCGTCCTGGCATTGAGCTCTGCATTGGGCTCTCTGCTCAGGGGGAAGCCTGCCTCCCCCTCTCTCTCTGCCTGCCTCTCTGCCTACCTGTGATCTGTCTGTCAAATAAATAAATAAAATCTTTAAGAAAAAAAAAAACAAAACAAACAATAACAATAAACACATCTTCAGAGACATGAACTTAGTTGTGAGGATTATAAGAGAAGTATCTGGAATACTGAAGCCAGTCTCCTCTGAAACTGTTCTTGGATGACAGCCTAGATAGTCTTAATCCTATTTATATAGATTCTCCTTTCCATTGTGTGTGGCTTCCGCAGTCCCAGAGAAAGCTGTGCATCACACCGAAGCTACCATGTGCAAACTAGCCTTTCTGAAAAGTTGCTGGTATCACTCATTAACTATCCCAGAGGATACATGGATGCTTGAGTGAAGAGCTAACACTCTGCCTACTTTGTTAACCCCTAACTAACTACCTGCACAGCAGGGTACAACAAACGTGATCTTCGGGCTTAGATAATTGTGTATTTATACAGGGAGACTGGATAAGGCATTTGAAACCTAATGCAACACAAGGCTAGACTCTAGTGTGGCCTTGAAAGCTGAAAGGTAACCCTTAAAAAAGTTCAGCAAAGACAAAATGACTGTGAACAGAAAGAAAAAAAAATTGGTTCTTGAATGAAGTGAGAATTGACTTCACTTTTTATTTTAGATTCTTGTTTTCATTGTCATTTCCATTATAAAAATCACTGCAGTAAATTACCAGTATTTAGTAACCTCTCTAATCGTATGAGGAACCTCAGTCTTCTCTGAGTTTTCCACATTCTTCCCATTTTCCTTTCCTTCCTAATGTATTCTTTGTTTTCTTTTTCTCTTTCTTTCTTTCTTTCTTTCTTTCTTTCTTTCTTTCTTTCTTTCTTTCT